>NW_021290114.1:129210-146394 GCF_002162155.2 Triticum dicoccoides
GTGTTTCTGAGTGTTTTGAGACAGGTGCCATTATAGGAAGTTTTTTTTGACCCGTTTCCAGTTTTCGGGTCCGGGCAGTCAAAAAAAAAAATTGGTCGAAAAATTTCGTGCCCATCCTGTCAGTTTGAGCTAGGAAGAGTTTTGAGATACTCGCCATTATAGTGATTTTTCGCAAAAAAAAAAAGAGCAGCGCAAAAAAAAAGAGCGCAAAAAAAAAAGAGCGAAAAAAATTTCAGAGTGAGCTTTTCCCTTGTTTACGTGCCGCGCCGTGATTTTGTTGGTGTTCTAGGCTCGCGTCTCTAGCACAGTCTAGCCTAGGACCAGCACAGTACCGTCGTTGAGCGTTTATTCAACTTTGCATCTCTGAATTGATTATTGCTGACCCTTTTTGCTACCATAATATAAGCCTTCCCAGCTCCACATACATCTACGTCGTGCGTTTGACTCTCCCTGGTAATCGCTCTATCCAAGCTTTGAGAGTTGTGACTACAACGGTTGCCGATCACCGCCTATTGCTGGGTAAGAACTGGTAAGAATTTGAGTTTTGCTTGACGGATTTGTGACACCCACCACCACCACTTGTTCGTAGTCTGTAGGATCATATTCTTGTGTGTTTCTATTGCTGCTAACCATGCCAGGATCACAAGCCGACGAGATTGACTGGGAGAATTTATCGAACAAGGAGCTTCATGATAAGTTTCAGCAAATGATGACTGAACAGGTGCAAGATGTGCTGAACAATTTTGAAGAGGCCATGGAGAAGATCACTGGCCTTGAGAAGACGTTCGAAACAAAGCTCGATAACAGATTTAATGAATTGCTCGCCCGTCTTCCACCACCACCACCCGCTGCACCTAACGCACCTCTCCAACAACAACAACAACGACTACCTCCACGTCGCGAAATAGATCTTCGCCGAGCGAGCCGTGTTCCTCTTGCGTTTGGCCAAACTGTTGGTGCTGCTGTTGATACTTCTGTGGCTCCTGCTACTGCTGTTGCTGGTACCCAGGAGGATGATGAGTATGCGGGCGATTATGAGGATGAGGTTGATCAAAATCAGATCTACGAGCAGCCACCAGCACCACCACCAGCAGGTCGACCTCAGGTATATATTCGTAATGGTAGGCCAGCACCACCACCTCAGGTACGAGATGATGTCCATATTCCTAAACTGAAATTGAATATTCCACCATTTGAGGGTAGATATGTTCCTGATATATATCTTACTTGGGAGTTAGAAACTGAACAACGATTTACATGTTTACAATATCCTGAGGAGAGACGAGTTGCTGCTGCCGTTTGTGCTTTCACTAGTTTTGCATGTGTATGGTGGTCTGAACATTGTAGATTATATCCTATTCCAACTACTTGGGCTGCTTTGAAAACTGCTATGCGTACGCGTTGGGTTCCACCATATTATCAACGTGAATTGGTTCAAAAATTGCAGCGTTTAAGACAAGGGAAAAATTCTGTAGAAGAATATTATCAGGAATTACAAACTGGCATGATTAGATGTGGTATTGTTGAGGAGAATGAAGCTATGCTTGCACGTTTTCTGGGTGGATTAAATAGAGAGATTCAGACCATTCTAGACTATAAGGAGTATACTAATAACACTCGTTTATTCCATCTTGCTTGTAAAGCTGAACGTGAAGTGCAGGATCGACAAGCATTGGGGCGAACTAACTTTTCTGCAGGCCGACCTTCATCATGGACACCACGTGCATCTTCTACTTCAACTGCACCAGCACCTCCATCCGGTGCCACCTCCAGCCGTGATACAAGAAAACAGGCACAACCACCATTATCTGCCAAGAGCGCACCTGCGGGGCCTGCACAGCGTTCTTCTTCTTCCATGGCATCAACAGGGCACACAAGTGATATTATTTGTCGTCGTTGTAAGGGAGGAGGTCATTATGCGAGGGAATGCAAATATCCGCGTGTGATGATTGCTACCGCGGATGGTGGATATGAGTCCGCTAGTGACTATGATGAGGAGACATTGGCTCTTATTACACGTGAAGAACATGGTGGAGATGATTCTGATCATGAGACGCAATACATGGCTCCTGAAGATGCTGACAGGTATGAATGTTTAGTTGCTCAACGTTCCGCTAGTGACTATGTCTGCATACTTTTCTGAAAAATTGAGTGGGCCTAGTCTGAATTATTCTACTTATGATAAAGAATTATATGCTCTTGTTCGGACTTTAGAAACATGGCAACATTATTTATGGCCCAAAGAATTTGTTATACATTCTGATCATGAATCTTTGAAACATATTAAAAGTCAAGCTAAACTGAATCGTAGACATGCTAAATGGGTTGAATTCATTGAGACTTTCCCTTATGTCATTAAACACAAGAAGGGAAAAGAAAATGTTATTGCTGATGCATTGTCTCGTCGCTATACTATGCTTTCACAACTTGACTTCAAAATATTTGGTTTGGAGACCATCAAAGATCAATATGTGCATGATGCTGATTTTAAAGATGTAATGCAGAATTGTAAAGAAGGAAGAATGTGGAACAAGTTTGTTTTTAACGATGGATTTGTGTTTCGTGCTAACAAGCTATGCATTCCAGCTAGCTCCGTTCGTCTTTTGTTGTTGCAGGAGGCGCATGGAGGAGGATTAATGGGACACTTTGGCGTGAAGAAGGCGGAGGACGTACTTGCTACACATTTCTTTTGGCCAAAGATGAGACGGGATGTTGAGCGTTTTATTGCTCGCTGCACTACATGTCAAAAAGCTAAGTCACGACTCAATCCTCATGGTTTATATATGCCTTTACCTGTACCTAGTGTTCCTTGGGAGGATATATCTATGGACTTTGTTTTAGGTTTACCTCGAACAAAGAAGGGGAGGGATAGCATATTTCTTGTCGTGGATAGATTCTCGAAAATGGCACACTTTATACCATGTCATAAAAGCGATGATGCTGTTAATGTTGCTGATTTGTTATTTCGTGAAATTATTCGCTTGCATGGTGTGCCAAATACTATTGTTTCAGATCGTGATACTAAATTTCTTAGCCACTTTTGGAGATGTTTATGGGCTAAGTTGGGGACTAAACTGCTTTTTAGTACTACTTGTCACCCCCAAACTGATGGACAAACTGAAGTAGTCAATAGAACGTTGTCTACTATGCTTAGGGCTGTTTTGAAGAATAATAAGAAAATGTGGGAGGAATGCTTGCCTCATATTGAATTTGCTTATAATCGTTCATTGCATTCTACTACTAAGATGTGCCCTTTTGAAGTTGTGTATGGTTTCCTACCTCGTGCACCTATTGATTTGTTGCCTCTTCCATCTTCGGAGAAGGTTAATTTTGATGCTAAACAACGTGTTGAATTGATTTTAAAAATGCATGAGTTAACTAAGGAAAACATTGAGCGCATGAATGCTAAATATAAACTTGCTGGAGATAAGGGTAGAAAACATGTTGTGTTTGCACCTGGAGATCTTGTTTGGTTACATTTGCGTAAGGATAGATTTCCTGATTTGCACAAATCAAAGTTAATGCCACGTGCTGATGGTCCCTTTAAGGTGTTAGAGAAAATAAATGATAATGCATATAAACTTGAGCTGCCTGCAGATTTTGGGGTTAGTCCCACTTTTAACTGATGAGGACATGACTACCTTGGATATGACCAAAAATATTGCATATATGCATATTTGTCAGGTGATTTCTAGTGCAAACTATTCAATAATCTATTTATGTTATCCAGAACAAAAATACTTCACACACTTTTGTGTTTTGTCTAATTGCAGGTGTATGGGACATTTGTACAATCTACATATGAAGATAAGGAAGAAAGAGATGTTTATTTGCTGTCCAAAAAGTTATCTCACGTCACTTTTGGCCCAAGAGAAGATAGAGTCCAAGTCTCTCACGTTCTGGATTCAGATTCGGACTGCACAGACACACCTGACTCAAAACGCACACAAGTTTTTCATACGGACTCCGAATTGGGTGATTCTTTTTTTGTTGGAAACTAGATTTCGTGCACTTTCCAACCCAATTGGAATCACCTTCAAATTCGTCCGGAGCGTTGAGTTGTGGACGAAACAATCTGATGCTGCAGCAGAATCCGAGTCAAACTACAAGTCCAAAGGTGTTACATCACCTCCACTTGGGCCCATTGGCCTTGTACGACCTAGATTTAGTTTTAGGCTGCCTTGGGACGTCCTCCCACCTCCTTGGCCGCCACCCCTTGCTTCTATATAAGTAGATCCATCTAGTAGCTTTTCCTTGGGATTTGTTTAGTTAAAAGTTAGCCATTGCAACTTCGTGTACTTCGTTTGTGTCCAACGACATTGCAGATTTGAAGCCTTATTTGGGTGAGGAAGATGAACTTCCGTCGAGGACGACTTCATTTCAAGAAGGGGAGGAGGATGAGGACATCAATACAATTGTTACACCCACAGCCCCTGCTGCTATACATACTGGACCAATTACTAGAGCTCGTGCACGCCAACTAAATTACCAGGTACTTTCGTTTTTGGTAATGATTCTAATGTTCATGAGAATATGATGCTGCCTAAATTGGATACATTTGTTTTGCTTACAAATGAAGGGCCTAGCTTGGAGAAGGATGAACATTGGAGCAAGAACAAGCATGGAGATGATGGCATGCGCAAGGGGAACAAGTACGGAGTTACAAGTGATGATTTCAGGACTTTGAAGCCACCATAATGGGTGCATGAAGCCTTGGACGAAATATACAAGATGCCACTTCATAAATTTCGTCCCGAGGCTATTTTAGGTGCTGCGTCACCTTATTATTGGGCCAGGCCCATGTAATTTCGAAATACATAAGTATAGGCTATTTTTAGAGTCCGTATGTGTGGGGAAACAAGAGATAGGGTTGATTTCGGACCCCTCCACCAAGGGCCACGAAATTCCCCCCCTCTTCCTCCATATATACAGCCCTTAGGGCATCGTTTAGACTTTGGGGGATTTGTTTAGTTAAAAGTTAGCCAACGCAACTTCGTGTACTTCGTTTGTGTCCAACGACCAGACCAAGACCGCTTACGGATCCCCACCATTATCAGTACCTCACATATATTTGCAATATTCAGATTGCTTTATCATATTCTTGCTCGTTCTTCGATTGCTTGAAGGAATAGACCTTCGTGGTCAGGCTGACCGTGCTTCCGGCATCGTCAGTAACCTCAGGAGATTGGTTTAGCGATTGCTAAGGCGCAACGTCGTGCACGTTTGTAGTCGGATCGTCAAAGTCATCTCCACCAAATCGATAGTTATCATCTCATCGAAAGATCGGGACACCCCCGCCTCTATCAAGTGGTATCAGATTTCCAGGTTGCTCGGTGAGATTTTACAGTTTTTCATAGTTTAGATCGAGTCTGTTCTTCATACCTATAGTCCACGAAAAAGCCACAAAAAAAATTAGGGTTAGTTCATCATATCCGAACCAATCTGAGCCTTGCATAATCTTTTTAGGGTTTTGCTTTGTTGAATTTGCGGTTGCATCGTCGTGTCTAGTTGCTGGTCTTAGAGTCTAGTCTTTTAGAGTTTCGAGTTCTGGTCATAAGTTGTCACGCCGCCGCCGCACCATCATCATCGCCCCTGCCATCTACCACCACCGCACCGAATCCGTATCCATATACCACCACCAATCCGTGTCCATATACCACCACCGATCCATATCCATATACTACCACCGCTACCACCACCGCTGCCATATACCACCACCATATATCCACCACCAATCCGAGTTCTTTGCTTATTAGGTTTGTTTTCGGGATCCATCTAGATTCCGATTCGTGTTTCCTTGCCGGAGTAGGTTTCGGAAAAAAAAAGAGTCGGGTAGCCACGCTCCGTTTAGGCCCAAATTTTTTCTGTAGAAGAATATTATCAGGAATTACAAACTGGCATGATTAGATGTGGTATTGTTGAGGAGAATGAAGCTATGCTTGCACGTTTTCTGGGTGGATTAAATAGAGAGATTCAGACCATTCTAGACTATAAGGAGTATACTAATATCACTCTTTTATTCCATCTTGCTTGTAAAGCTGAACGTGAAGTGCAGGATCGACAAGCATTGGGGCGAACTAACTTTTCTGTAGGCCGACCTTCATCATGGACACCACGTGCATCTTCTACTTCAACTGCACCAGCACCTCCATCCGGTGCCACCTCCAGCCGTGATACAAGAAAACAGGCACAACCACCATTATCTGCCAAGAGCGCACCTGCGGGGCCTGCACAGCGTTCTTCTTCTTCCATGGCATCAACAGGGCACACAAGTGATATTATTTGTCGTCGTTGTAAGGGAGGAGGTCATTATGCGAGAGAATGCAAATCTCCGCGTGTGATGATTGCTACCGCGGATGGTGGATATGAGTCCGCTAGTGACTATGATGAGGAGACTTTGGCTCTTATTACACGTGAAGAACATGGTGGAGATGATTCTGATCATGAGACGCAATACATGGCTCCTGAAGACGCTGACAGGTATGAATGTTTAGTTGCTCAACGTGTTTTGAGTGTGCAGGTCACACAAGTTGAGCAAAATCAGAGGCACAATTTGGTCCATACCAAGGGAGTTGTGAAGGAACGTTCTGTGCGCGTCATCATAGACGGAGGGAGCTGCAACAACTTGGCTAGCATGGAGATGGTGGAGAAGCTTTCTCTCACCACAAGACCACATCCACATCCTTACTACATCCAATGGTTCAACAACAGCGGCAAGGTTAAGGTAACACGTACTGTTCGTGTGCATTTTAGTATCTCTACATATGCTGATTATGTTGATTGTGATGTGGTACCTATGCAAGCATGTTCCTTATTACTTGGTAGACCATGGCAATTTGATAAAAATTCTGTACACCATGGTAGAAACAATCACTATACTCTTGTTCATAAGGATAAAAATATTACTTTGCTTCCTATGACTCCTGATTCCATTTTGAAAGATGATATTAATAGAGCTAATAAAGCAAAACAGGAGACGAATAAGAGTGAAGATCAGATTGTGGCAAAATAATTTGAGCAACAAATGAAGCCTAATAATAAACCATCTAGTGTTGCTTCTGAAATTAAATTGAAAAGTGCATGTTTATTTGCCACCAAATCTGATATTGATGAGCTAGATTTCAGCAAATCTGTTTGCTATGCTTTTGTGTGCAAAGAGGCATTATTTTCATTCGAGGACGTGCCTTCCTCTTTGCCTCCTGCTGTCACTAACATTTTGCAGGAGTTCGCTGACGTCTTTCCACAAGACGTGCCACCGGGGTTACCGCCTATTCGAGGGATTGAGCATCAAATTGACTTAATTCCCGGTGCTTCACTGCCAAACCGTGCACCATACCGTACCAATCCAGAGGAGACGAAGGAGATTATGCGTCAAGTACAAGAGCTTCTCGACAAAGGTTATATACGCGAATCCCTTAGTCCTTGTGCTGTTCCTATTATTCTAGTGCCGAAAAAGGATGGTACATCACGTATGTGTGTTGATTGTAGAGGCATTAATAATATTACTATTCGTTATCGTCATCCTATTCCTAGGCTAGATGATATGCTTGATGAATTGAGTGGCTCTACAATATTCTCCAAAGTTGATTTGCGTAGTGGATACCATCAAATTCGTATGAAATTGGGAGATGAATGGAAAACAGCATTTAAAACTAAGTTTGGATTATATGAGTGGTTAGTCATGCCTTTTGGGTTAACTAATGCGCCTAGTACTTTCATGAGACTAATGAACTAAGTTTTACGTGCTTTCATTGGACGATTTGTGGTAGTCTATTTTGATGATATACTGATTTATAGCAGATCTTTGGAAGAACATTTGGAACATTTACGTGCTGTTTTTATTGCTCTACGTGATGCACGTTTGTTTGGTAACCTTGGGAAGTGCACCTTTTGCACCGACCGAGTATCTTTTCTTGGCTATGTTGTTACTCCACAGGGAATTGAAGTTGACAAAGCCAAGATTGAAGCTATTGAGAGTTGGCCGCAGCCCAAAACGGTCACACAAGTGAGGAGTTTTCTTGGCCTCGCTGGATTCTATAGGCGTTTTGTGAGAGATTTCAGCACCATTGCTGCACCTCTCAACGAGCTTACAAAGAAGGATGTGCCTTTTCTTTGGGGTACCGCACAGGAAGAAGCCTTCACGGTATTGAAAGATAAGTTGACACATGCTCCTTTACTCCAACTTCCTGATTTTAATAAGACTTTTGAGCTTGAATGTGATGCTAGTGGAATTGGATTAGGAGGTGTGTTATTACAAGATGGCAAACATGTTGCATACTTTTCTGAAAAATTGAGTGGGCCTAGTCTGAATTATTCTACTTATGATAAAGAATTATATGCTCTTGTTCGGACTTTAGAAACATGGCAACATTATTTATGGCCCAAAGAATTTGTTATACATTCTGATCTTGAATCTTTGAAACATATTAAAAGTCAAGCTAAACTGAATCGTAGACATGCTAAATGGGTTGAATTCATTGAGACTTTCCCTTATGTCATTAAACACAAGAAGGGAAAAGAAAATGTTATTGCTGATGCATTGTCTCGTCGCTATACTATGCTTTCACAACTTGACTTCAAAATATTTGGTTTGGAGACCATCAAAGATCAATATGTGCATGTGCTGATTTTAAAGATGTAATGCAGAATTGTAAAGAAGGAAGAATGTGGAACAAGTTTGTCGTTAACGATGGATTTGTGTTTTGTGCTAACAAGCTATGCATTCCAGCTAGCTCCGTTCGTCTTTTGTTGTTGCAGGAAGCGCATGGAGGAGGATTAATGGGACATTTTGGCGTGAAGAAGACGGAGGACGTACTTGCTACACATTTCTTTTGGCCAAAGATGAGACGGGATGTTGAGCGTTTTATTGCTCGATGCACTACATGTCAAAAAGCTAAGTCACGACTCAATCCTCATGGTTTATATATGCCTTTGCCTGTACCTAGTGTTCCTTGGGAGGATATATCTATGGACTTTGTTTTAGGTTTACCTCGAACAAAGAAGGGGAGGGATAGCATATTTGTTGTCGTGGATAGATTCTCGAAAATGGCACACTTTATACCATGTCATAAAAGCGTTGATGCTGTTAATGTTGCTGATTTGTTCTTTCGTGAAATTATTCGCTTGCATGGTGTGCCAAATACTATTGTTTCAGATCGTGATACTAAATTTCTTAGCCACTTTTGGAGATGTTTATGGGCTAAGTTGGGGACTAAACTGCTTTTAGTACTACTTGTCACCCCCAAACTGATGGACAAACTGAAGTAGTCAATAGAACGTTGTCTACTATGCTTAGGGCTGTTTTGAAGAATAATAAGAAAATGTGGGAGGAATGCTTGCCTCATATTGAATTTGCTTATAATCGTTCATTGCATTCTACTACTAAGATGTGCCCTTTTGAAGTTGTGTATGGTTTCCTACCTCGTGCACCTATTGATTTGTTGCCTCTTCCATCTTCGGAGAAGGTTAATTTTGATGCTAAACAACGTGTTGAATTGATTTTAAAAATGCATGAGTTAACTAAGGAAAACATTGAGCGCATGAATGCTAAATATAAACTTGCTGGAGATAAGGGTAGAAAACATGTTGTGTTTGCACCTGGAGATCTTGTTTGGTTACATTTGCGTAAGGATAGATTTCCTGATTTGCACAAATCAAAGTTAATGCCACGTGCTGATGGTCCCTTTAAGGTGTTAGAGAAAATAAATGATAATGCATATAAACTTGAGCTGCCTGCAGATTTTGGGGTTAGTCCCACTTTTAACTGATGAGGACATGACTACCTTGGATATGACCAAAAATATTGCATATATGCATATTTGTCAGGTGATTTCTAGTGCAAACTATTCAATAATCTATTTATGTTATCCAGAACAAAAATACTTCACACACTTTTGTGTTTTGTCTAATTGCAGGTGTATGGGACATTTGTACAATCTACATATGAAGATAAGGAAGAAAGAGATGTTTATTTGCTGTCCAAAAAGTTATCTCACGTCACTTTTGGCCCAAGAGAAGATAGAGTCCAAGTCTCTCACGTTCTGGATTCAGATTCGGACTGCACAGACACACCTGACTCAAAACGCACACAAGTTTTTCATACGGACTCCGAATTGGGTGATTCTTTTTTTGTTGGAAACTAGATTTCGTGCACTTTCCAACCCAATTGGAATCACCTTCAAATTCGTCCGGAGCGTTGAGTTGTGGACGAAACAATCTGATGCTGCAGCAGAATCCGAGTCAAACTACAAGTCCAAAGGTGTTACATCACCTCCACTTGGGCCCATTGGCCTTGTACGACCTAGATTTAGTTTTAGGCTGCCTTGGGACGTCCTCCCACCTCCTTGGCCGCCACCCCTTGCTTCTATATAAGTAGATCCATCTAGTAGCTTTTCCTTGGGATTTGTTTAGTTAAAAGTTAGCCATTGCAACTTCGTGTACTTCGTTTGTGTCCAACGACATTGCAGATTTGAAGCCTTATTTGGGTGAGGAAGATGAACTTCCGTCGAGGACGACTTCATTTCAAGAAGGGGAGGAGGATGAGGACATCAATACAATTGTTACACCCACAGCCCCTGCTGCTATACATACTGGACCAATTACTAGAGCTCGTGCACGCCAACTAAATTACCAGGTACTTTCGTTTTTGGTAATGATTCTAATGTTCATGAGAATATGATGCTGCCTAAATTGGATACATTTGTTTTGCTTACAAATGAAGGGCCTAGCTTGGAGAAGGATGAACATTGGAGCAAGAACAAGCATGGAGATGATGGCATGCGCAAGGGGAACAAGTACGGAGTTACAAGTGATGATTTCAGGACTTTGAAGCCACCATAATGGGTGCATGAAGCCTTGGACGAAATATACAAGATGCCACTTCATAAATTTCGTCCCGAGGCTATTTTAGGTGCTGCGTCACCTTATTATTGGGCCAGGCCCATGTAATTTCGAAATACATAAGTATAGGCTATTTTTAGAGTCCGTATGTGTGGGGAAACAAGAGATAGGGTTGATTTCGGACCCCTCCACCAAGGGCCACGAAATTCCCCCCCTCTTCCTCCATATATACAGCCCTTAGGGCATCGTTTAGACTTTGGGTTTTGTTTAGATTACAAGTTTGCCATAGCTGCAACTTCGCGTACTTCGTTTGTGTTCAACGACCAGACAAAGGCGTCACAGAACCCCACCTTGATCAATAAAGCTTTCATCTTATATTCGCAATATCCAGATTGCAATCTTAGTTTCTTGCTTGTTCTTCGTTTGCTCGCAGGAAACAGACCCTCGTGGTCAGGTTGATCGTGCTCCGGCGTGGTCAATAACCTCTCGGAGTTGGTTTAGCGATTGCTAAGGCGCGACGTCCTCGCACGTTCGTAGTCGGATCGTCAAAGTCGACTTCCACCAAAGCGATATCCATCATCTCATCGAAAGACGGGACACCTCCGCCTCTATCAAGTGGTATCAGATTTCCAGGTTGCTCGGTGAGATTTTACAGTTTTTTCGTAGTTTAGATCGAGTCTGTTCTTCATACCTATAGTCCACGAAAAAGCCACAAAAAAAATTAGGGTTAGTTCATCATATCCGAACCAATCTGAGCCTTGCATAATCTTTTTAGGGTTTTGCTTTGTTGAATTTGCGGTTGCATCGTCGTGTCTAGTTGCTGGTCTTAGAGTCTAGTCTTTTAGAGTTTCGAGTTCTGGTCATAAGTTGTCACGCCGCCGCCGCACCATCATCATCACCCCTGCCATCTACCACCACCGCTTATCCGCCACCGCTTCGAATCCGTATCCATATACCACCACAACTGTCATATACCACCACCGCTGCCATCTACCACCATATATCCACCACCAATCCGAGTTCCTTGCTTATTAGGTTTGTTTTCGGGATCCATCCAGATTCCGATTCGTGTTTCCTTGCCGGAGTAGGTTTCGAAAAAAAAAATTCCAGAGTGTGCTTTTCCCTTGTTTACGTGCCGCGCCGTGATTTTGTTAGTGTTCTAGGCTCGCGTCTCTAGCACAGTCTGATGAGGACATCAATACAATTGTTACACCCACAGCCCCTGCTGCTATACATACTGGACCAATTACTAGAGCTCGTGCACGCCAACTAAATTACCAGGTACTTTCGTTTCTTGGTAATGATTCTAATGTTCATGAGAATATGATGCTGCCTAAATTGGATACATTTGTTTTGCTTACAAATGAAGGGCCTAGCTTGGAGAAGGATGAACATTGGAGCAAGAACAAGCATGGAGATGATGGCATGCGCAAGGGGAACAAGAACGGAGTTACAAGTGATGATGTCAGGACTTTGAAGCCACCATAATGGGTGCATGAAGCCTTGGACGAAATATACAAGATGCCACTTCATAAATTTCGTCCCGAGGCTATTTTAGGTGCTGCGTCACCTTATTATTGGGCCAGGCCCATGTAATTTCGAAATACATAAGTATAGGCTATTTTTAGAGTCCGTATGTGTGGGGAAACAAGAGATAGGGTTGATTTCGGACCCCTCCACCAAGGGCCACGAAATTCCCCCCTCTTCCTCCATATATACAGCCCTTAGGGCATCGTTTAGACGTTGGGTTTTGTTTAGATTAAAAGTTCGCCATAGCTGCAACTTCGCGTACTTCGTTTGTGTTCAACGACCAGACAAAGGCGTCACAGAACCCCACCTTGATCAATAAAGCTTTCATCTTATATTCGCAATATCCAGATTGCAATCTCAGTTTCTTGCTTGTTCTTCGTTTGCTCGCAGGAAACAGACCCTCGTGGTCAGGTTGATCGTGCTCCGGCGTGGTCAATAACCTCTCGGAGTTGGTTTAGCGATTGCTAAGGCGCGACGTCCTCGCACGTTCGTAGTAGGATCGTCAAAATCGACTTCCACCAAAGCGAAATCCACCATCTCATCGAAAGACGGGACACCTTAGCCTCTATCAAGATTGACTGGGAGAATTTATCGAACAAGGAGCTTCATGATAAGTTTCAGCAAATGATGACTGAACAGGTGCAAGATGTGCTGAACAATTTTGAAGAGGCCATGGAGAAGATCACTGGCTTTGAGAAGACGTTCGAAACAAAGCTCGATAACAAGTTTAATGAATTGCTCGCGCGTCTTCCACCACCACCACCCGCTGCAGCTAACGCACCTCTCCAACAACAACAACAACAACAACAACAACGACTACCTCCACGTCGCGAAGCAGACCTCCGCCGAGCAAGCCGTGTTCCTCTTGCGTTTGGCCAAACTGTTGGTGCTGCTGTTGATACTTCTGTGGCTCCTGCTGCTGATGCGGAGGAGGATGATTATGTGGGAGACTATGAGGATGAGGTTGATCAAAATCAACACTACGTGCAGCCACCTGTACCACCACCAGCAGGTCGACCTCAGGTATATATTCGTAATGGTAGGCTTGCACCACCACCTCAGGTACGAGATGATGTCCATATTCCTAAACTGAAATTGAATATTCCACCATTTGAGGGTAGATATGTTCCTGATATATATCTTACTTGGGAGTTAGAAACTGAACAACGATTTACATGTTTACAATATCCTGAGGAGAGACGAGTTGCTGCTGCCGTTTGTGCTTTCACTAGTTTTGCATGTGTATGGTGGTCTGAACATTGTAGATTATATCCTATTCCAACTACTTGGGCTGCTTTGAAAACTGCTATGCGTACGCGTTGGGTTCCACCATATTATTAACGTGAATTGCTTCAAAAATTGCAGCGTTTAAGACAAGGGAAAAATTCTGTAGAAGAATATTATCAGGAATTACAAACTGGCATGATTAGATGTGGTATTGTTGAGGAGAATGAAGCTATGCTTGCACGTTTTCTGGGTGGATTAAATAGAGAGATTCAGACCATTCTAGACTATAAGGAGTATACTAATATCACTCGTTTATTCCATCTTGCTTGTAAAGCTGAACGTGTAGTGCAGGATCGACAAGCATTGGGGCGAACTAACTTTTCTGCAGGCCGACCTTCATCATGGACACCACGTGCATCTTCTACTTCAACTGCACGAGCACCTCCATCCGGTGCCACCTCCAGCTGTGATACAAGAAAACAGGCACAACCACCATTATCTGCCAAGAGCGCACCTGCGGGGCCTGCACAGCGTTCTTCTTCTTCCATGGCATCAACAGGGCACACAAGTGATATTATTTGTCGTCGTTGTAAGGGAGGAGGTCATTATGCGAGAGAATGCAAATCTCCGCGTGTGATGATTGCTACCGCGGATGGTGGATATGAGTCCTCTAGTGACTATGATGAGGAGACTTTGGCTCTTATTACACGTGAAGAACATGGTGGAGATGATTCTGATCATGAGACGCAATACATGGCTCCTGAAGACGCTGACAGGTATGAATGTTTAGTTGCTCAACGTGTTTTGAGTGTGCAGGTCACACAAGCTGAGCAAAATCAGAGGCACAATTTGTTCCATACCAAGGGAGTTGTGAAAGAACGTTCTGTGCGCGTCATCATAGATGGAGGGAGCTGCAACAACTTGGCTAGCATGGAGATGGTGGAGAAGCTTTCTCTCACCACAAGACCACATCCACATCCTTACTACATCCAATGGTTCAACAACAGCGGCAAGGTTAAGGTAACACGTACTGTTCGTGTGCATTTTAGTATATCTACATTTGCTGATTATGTTGATTGTGATGTGGTACCTATGCAAGCATGTTCCTTATTACTTGGTAGACCATGGCAATTTGATAAAAATTCTGTACACCATGGTAGAAACAATCACTATACTCTTGTTCATAAGGATAAAAATATTACTTTGCTCCCTATGACTCCTGATTCTATTTTGAAAGATGATATTAATAGAGCTAATAAAGCAAAACAAGAGAAGAATAAGAGTGAAAATCAGATTGTGGCAAAAGAATTTGAGCAATAAATGAAGCCTAATAATAAACCATCTAGTGTTGCTTCTGAAATTAAATTGAAAAGTGCATGTTTATTTGCCACCAAATCTGATATTGATGAGCTAGATTTCAGCAAATCTGTTTGCTATGCTTTTGTGTGCAAAGAGGCATTATTTTCATTCGAGGACGTGCCTTCCTCTTTGCCTCCTACTGTCACTAACATTTTGCAGGAGTTCGCTGACATCTTTCCACAAGACGTGCCACCGGGATTACCGCCTATTCGAGGGATTGAGCATCAAATTGACTTAAATCCCGGTGCGTCACTGCCAAACCGTGCGCCATACCGTACCAATCCAGAGGAGACGAAGGAGATTATGCGTCAAGTACAAGAGCTTCTCGACAAAGGTTATATACGCGAATCCCTTAGTCCTTGTGCTGTTCCTATTATTCTAGTGCCGAAAAAGGATGGTACATCGCGTATGTGTGTTGATTGTAGAGGCATTAATAATATTACTATTCGTTATCGTCATCCTATTACTAGGCTAGATGATATGCTTGATGAATTGAGTGGCTCTACAATATTCTCCAAAGTTGATTTGCGTAGTGGATACCATCAAATTCGTATGAAATTGGGGGATGAATGGAAAACAGCTTTTAAAACTAAGTTTGGATTATATGAGTGGTTAGTCATGCCTTTTGGGTTAACTAATGCGCCTAGTACTTTCATAAGACTAATGAACGAAGTTTTACGTGCTTTCATTGGACGATTTGTGGTAGTCTATTTTGATGATATACTGATTTATAGCAGATCTTTGGAAGAACATTTGGAACATTTACGTGCTATTTTTATTGCTCTACGTGATGCACGTTTGTTTGGTAACCTTGGGAAGTGCACCTTTTGCACCGATCGAGTATCTTTTCTTGGCTATGTTGTTACTCCACAGGGAATTGAAGTTGATAAAGCCAAGATTGAAGCTATTGAGAGTTGGCCGCAGCCCAAAACGGTCACACAAGTGAGGAGTTTTCTTGGCCTCGCTAGATTCTATAGGCGTTTTGTGAGAGATTTCAGTACCATTGCTGCACCTCTCAATGAGCTTACAAAGAAAGATGTGCCTTTTCTTTGGGGTACCGCACAGGAAGAAGCCTTCTCGGTATTGAAAGATAAGTTGACACATGCTCCTTTACTCCAACTTCCTGATTTTAATAAGACTTTTGAGCTTGAATGTGATGCTAGTGGAATTGGATTAGGAGGTGTGTTATTACAAGATGGCAAACCTGTTGCATACTTTTCTGAAAAATTGAGTGGGCCTAGTCTGAATTATTCTACTTATGATAAAGAATTATATGCTCTTGTTCGGACTTTAGAAACATGACAACATTATTTATGGCCCAAAGAATTTGTTATACATTCTGATCATGAATCTTTGAAACATATTAAAAGTCAAGCTAAACTGAATCGTAGACATGCTAAATGGGTTGAATTCATTGAGACTTTCCCTTATGTCATTAAACACAAGAAGGGAAAAGAAAATGTTATTGCTGATGCATTGTCTCGTCGCTATACTATGCTTTCACAACTTGACTTCAAAATATTTGGTTTGGAGACCATCAAAGATCAATATGTGCATGATGCTAATTTTAAAGATGTAATGCAGAATTGTAAAGAAGGAAGAATGTGGAACAAGTTTGTCGTTAACGATGGATTTGTGTTTCGTGCTAACAAGCTATGCATTCCAGCTAGCTCCGTTCGTCTTTTGTTGTTGCAGGAGGCGCATGGAGGAGGATTGATGGGACACCTTGGCGTGAAGAAGACGGAGGACGTACTAGCTACACATTTCTTTTGGCCAAAGATGAGACGGGATGTTGAGCGTTTTATTGCTCGCTGCACTACATGTTAAAAAGCTAAGTCACGACTCAATCCTCATGGTTTATATATGCCTTTGCCTGTACCTAGTGTTCCTTGGGAGGATATATCTATGGACTTTGTTTTAGGTTTACCTCGAACAAAGAAGGGGAGGGATAGCATATTTGTTGTCGTGGATAGATTCTCGAAAATGGCACACTTTATACCATGTCATAAAAGCGATGATGCTGTTAATGTTGCTGATTTGTTCTTTCGTGAAATTATTCGCTTGCATGGTGTGCCAAATACTATTGTTTCAGATCGTGATACTAAATTTCTTAGCCACTTTTGGAGATGTTTATGGGCTAAGTTGGGGACTAAACTGCTTTTTAGTACTACTTGTCACCCCCAAACTGATGGCCAAACTGAAGTAGTCAATAGAACATTGTCTACTATG
>NW_021290115.1:0-1199 GCF_002162155.2 Triticum dicoccoides
TGGCGGGCAGCGCCCCGCCCGCGCCCGTCGGGTTCGTCCGGCCGCACCTAAGCGTGTGCCCGCTCGGGCCGCGCCCTTCGCCCGCTAGCGCCCGATCCACTAGGCCCCCTGGGGTCAATGACAGGAGGGCCCCGCCTCTAGAACGTTTTAATAAAAAAAAGGAAAACAAAATAAAAATAAATTATTAATTAATTAATTAATTAATTAGTGGATTAATTAAGTTAATTAATCTTGTTTAATTAATCTAATTAACTAGTTAGTTTAATTAAACAGTAATTAGATTAGTTAAAACCTGATTAGACTAAACAGTCAATGACGAACGGGACCCACACGTCAGCTTGACCAGTCAACACCTCTGTTGACTGATGATGTCATGCTGACGTCATGCTGATGCAATAATACTATTTTCGAATTTAATTAATAATTAATAAGTTAGAAAATGATTTAAAAACTTTAAAAATTAATATAAAATAAATCGTAGCTCGGATGGAAAAACTTTGTACATGAAAGATGCTCAGAACGACGAGACGAATCCGGATACGCGGTCCGTTCGTCCGCCACACCCCCCTAACCTATCGAACTCGCAACTTTCCCCCTCCGGCTCCTCTGCCCGAAAACACAAAACACCGGGACTACTTTCCCGGATGTTTTCCCCCCTTCTCCGGTATCACCTACTACCGCGTTAGGGCACACTGAACACCGCGTATTGCCTTGTTATAATTTGTGATGCTTTGTTTGCTCTGTATTCATTATTTCTTCCCCCTCTTCTCTCCGGTAGACTACGAGACCGACGCTGCTGCTGACCAGTTCGACTACGGAGTTGACGACCCCTCTCTCTTGCCAGAGCAACCAGGCAAGCCCCCCCTTTGATCACCAGATATCGCCTATTCTCCTCTATACTGCTTGCATTAGAGTAGTGTAGCATGTTACTGCTTTCGTTAATCCTATTCTGATGCATAGCCTGACATTGTCGCTACATCTGTTGATACCTTACCTGCAATCCTAAATGCTTAGTATAGGATGCTAGTTTAACATCATTGGCCCTACATTCTTGTCAGTCTGCCTTGCTATACTATTGGGCCGTGATCACTCGGGAGGTGATCACGGGTATATACTATACTTACATACATACTATACAGATGGTGACTAAAGTCGGGTCAGCTCATTGAGTACCCGCAAGTGATTCTGACGAGGGGGCT
>NW_021290116.1:0-1929 GCF_002162155.2 Triticum dicoccoides
CGAAATGTTTGGGCACGAGAACACTTTATCTGGGCCGAAGGGGAAAGCCCACGAGGCTTTTGGAAAGTGCAAAAGGAAGTTTTGTGGAGACCAGAGGCTAGACGCCAGGAACCCTGGCGTCTAGGGGGTAGACGCCGGGAACCCTGGCGTCTAGCCCTGGAGTCCGAGAAGGACTCTTGCCTTTCAAGTGAAACCGACTTTGGGGAGGCTTTTACTCCAAGTTTCGACCCCAGGGCTCAACATATAAATAGAGGGGTAGGGCTAGCACCAAAGACACATCAAGAAACACCAAGCCGTGTGTCGGCAACCCCGTCCCCTCTAGTTTATCCTACGTCATAGTTTTCGTAGTGCTTAGGAGAAGCCCTGCGAAGATTGTTCTTCACCAACACCGTCACCACGCCGTCGTGCTATCGGAACTCATCTACTACTTCGCCCCTCTTGCTGGATCGAGAAGGCGAGGACGTCACCGATCCGAACGTGTGCAGAACTCGGAGGTGCCGTGCTTTCAGTACTTGGATCGGTCGGATCGTGAAGACGTACGACTACATGAACCGCGTTGATATAACGCTTCCGCGAACGGTCTATGAGGGTACGTAGACAACACTCTCCCCTCTCGTTGCTATGCATCACCATGATCTTGCGTGTGCGTAGGAAATTTTTGAAATTACTACGTTCCCCAACAATCAGGTGTTGGGGATACAGGGAAGCATAATATCTCACCCAAAACTAGCAAATCCTACATCCAGTTGTATCCATCCTTCAACACATAACCAAGAAACCTTCGGAAATCGTTTACCTCAACCTTCGAAAAGCATCAGTTATACAAGTTATGGCAATACTCCCGAACTCCTGCCCCAGTACTGGGTGGCGTCGAGGTTATCTCACCAACAACTGCATAAAATAGATTTTTGATGTCGGCGAAACTCGGGTATTCCAGAATCTCAACGATAAAATTGTGATGACAACACCTCGGAGCTCAACTCCCCAGGACACTGCCACAACCCCTAAATGTCAGGAGGCACCAAGAACAATGTTCTCGTCACAAATCGATCGGACTGATTCCAAGATACCCGCGTGATCCTAAATTTTTTTAGTGAAATTTGAGAGAGAAGAGTCAAAACTCTACGTCAGGATGCCTCACCAAAGCGATGAAGGGACTGAGGAGTAAAAAGAATCCTACTCTCCGATATATGTAATCCTAAATGACTCAAAACATTTTTCTAGACTCAACAACGCCAGCGATTCGATCAAGCAGGGGGCTCCTAAGGTCAGGGAAGGCTCTGATTACCAACTTGTAACGCCCACGATGTGGCTATATCTCCCACGTGTCGAAGCACGACTTAGAGGCATAACCGCATTATAAGCAATGTCGCAAGTGAGGTAATCTTCACACAACCCATGTAATACATAAAGGAAAGAGATACGTAGTTGGCTTACAATCGCCACTTCACACAATTACATGGATAAAGCATTACATCAACCAGATACAATCAAGGTCCGACTACGGAACCAAAATAAAAGAAGACTACCCCAAATGCTACACAGATCCCCGATCGTCCCAACTGGGCTCCACTACTGATCAACGGGAAACAGAACAACACAATGAACACGATCTTCATGAAGCTCCTCTTTGAGCTTGGTTGCGTCACCTGCACGGTATCATCGGCACCTGCAAACTGGTTTTAGAAGTATCTATGAGTCACGGGGACTCAGCAATCTCACACCCTCGCGATCAAGACTATTTAAGCTTATAGGTAGGGTAAAAGGTATGAGGTGGAGCTGCAGCAAGCGACTAGCGTATTTGGTGGCTAACATATGCGCAAAAGAGAGCGAGAAGAGAAGGCAACGACATGAGGGGTAAACTATGATCAAGAAGTGATCCTAGAACAACCTACGCCAAGCATAACTCCAACACCGTGTTCACTTCCC
>NW_021290117.1:0-2565 GCF_002162155.2 Triticum dicoccoides
CTTCCGTTCTTCCAATTAATTGATTAAGTAATCCCTAGTCTTTTGTTGTAGACTTGGTTTCATTCGAGTAATGAGCTAAACCTATATCATGTAGCCTGTAGGATTCTAGTGGAATTAACTTGAAAGCCTTTCGTGGTGAAATACTCGTTCGGCGGAGGCGGACTTCCAAAGACACCATGAGCTAAAACCGTACTGGTAAGTAACCAAATGAGAAACATGCAAGGTTGTTGTCATGAAAGACTAGTGAGATTCTGGGAAAATATGTGTGGCATCAGATTCGATATGCTTACGATTTCCACGCCTCCAAACCCAGTAGCTTCTTTGTCCATCAGGGAAGAAGACAAACAGCCTGTCTAGCTAAACTTGGTTTGGAGACTACACAGTACAGTGCACATGCTGGCGACACGGCGAACGCAATGGACAGACACGCCATAGACAAACACAAACCATATATTGGTCCAACAGGGAAGAACATAACAGATCAATATAAATGCAAAGATCATGCATAATGTAGTTTCTGACTATCAGGTGGTGCTAGACTGCTAGTGTATCTCATCTCATCAGTTTTAATTTAGGAGCGTAATTTTCATTGTTGCGGCCATAAGTGTTATTTGTAGACCATATTATCTAACTTTGTGGCAATGATAATGAATACATGCTATAGGTGTTTGAAAAGTTTGGTTGTCAAATGACATCCAAGGAGCTTCGATGTAACGCCCTTGATGCGGCTATATCTCCCACGTGTCGAAGCACGACTTAGAGGCATAACCGCATTGAAAGCAATGTCGCAAGTGAGGTAATTTTCACACAACTCATGTAATACATAAGGGAAAGAGATACATAGTTGGCTTACAATCGCCACTTCACACAATACATTAATAAAGCATTACATTAACCAGATACAATCAAGGTCCGACTACGGAACCCAAAATAAAAGAAGACTACCCCAAATGCTACACAGATCCCCGATCGTCCCCAACTGGGCTCCATTACTGATCAACTAGAACGAAACAACACAAAGAATAAGATCTTCATCGAGCTCCTCCTGAGCTTGGTTGCGTCACCTGCTCGGTAACATCGGCACCTGCAAACTGGTTTTGGAAGTATCTGTGAGTCACGGTGACTCAGCAATCTCACACCCTCACGATCAAGACTATTTAAGCTTATGGGTAAGGTAAATGTATGATGTGGAGCTGCAGCAAGCGACTAACATATATGGTGGCTAACAACGCAAATGAGAGCGAGAAGAGAAGGCAAAAGCACGGTCGAACAACTATGATCAAGAAGTGATCCTAGAACAACCTACGTCAAGCATAACTCCAACACCGTGTTCACTTCTCGGACTCCACCGAGAAAAGACCATCACGGTTACACACGCGGTTGATGTATTTTAATTAAGGTCAACTTCAGGTTTTCTACAACCGGACATTAACAAATTTCCATCTGCCCATAACCGCGGGCACGGCTTTCGAAAGTTCAAATCCCTGCAGGGGTGTTCCAACTTAGCCCATCACAAGCTCTCACGGTCAACGAAGGATATTCCTTCTAGCGGGAAGACCCGATCAGGCTCGGAATCCCGGTTACAAGACATTTTGACAGGTAAAACCGCCCGATGCGCCGACATCCTGATAGGAGCTGCACATATCTCGTTCTCAGGGCAACACCGGATGAGCGCTTCGTACAAATAAAACCAGTCCTCAAGTTTCCCCGAGGTGGCGCTGCAAAGGACTCTAGTTCGGACCAACACTTAGACAAGCACTGGCCCGGGGGGGTTAAAATAAAGATGACCCTCGGGATGCGCGACTCCCAAGGGAAAAATGCTAGGTGGCGAATGGTAAAACCAAGGTTGGGCCTTGCTGGAAGAGTTTTATTCAAGACAAACTGTCAAGGGGTTCCCATTATAACCCAACCGCGTAAGGAACGCAAAATCCGGGAACATAACACCGATATGACGAAAACTAGGGCGGCAAGAGTGGAACAAAACACCAGACATAAGGCCGAGCCTTCCACCCTTCACCAAGTATATAGATGCATTAATTAAATAAGAGATATTGTGATATCCCAACAAAATATCCATGTTCCAACATGGAACAAGCTCCAATCTTCACCTGCAACTAACAATGCTATAAGAGGGGCTGAGCAAAGCGGTAACATAGCCAAACAATGGTTTGCTAGGATAAGGTGGGTTAGAGGCTTGGTTCAACAATATGGGAGGCATGATAAGCAAGAGGTAGGTATCGCAGCATAGGCATAGCAAAAGAGTGAGCAACTAGCAAGCAAAGATAGAAGTGATTTCGAGGGTATGGTCATCTTGCCTGAGATCCCGCAAGGAAGAAGAAACGAGTCCATGAAGAAGACAAGCAGACGAAGTCGAACGGATCCTCACAAACGCGTCATAATCGGAACCAACCCGAAGAAGCAACACCGGAAAGAAGCACACAACATAGTAAACAAACCAACACATGAACATGGTATGATATGTGGGATGCGGTATGTGATGCATATGCATGATTTGCAAAGAAATGATTTAAGCTGGCCTCAACTTGGAAAACCAAGAGTGCCACT
>NW_021290118.1:0-1406 GCF_002162155.2 Triticum dicoccoides
GAGCCCAACGAGTTCGCAAGACCCCGTAGAGCATCCCTAGCGCCTCGCTTTGCTCGACTTCGAGCTCCAGCACCGTTCCCGTGCACGACCGAACCCCGGCGGCCGCAGCCGAGCTCGCCGCCGTCGACTCCGGCCACCCCGACCCCAACGGGCCCCGCCAAGAGCTGCGGGTTGGCCTCAGCTCCACTCCGGTGGTCTCCGCGGCCCCTCTGGTGGCCGAAATGACCAAAACCACTTCCGCCGCCGCGTCGGGCTCGCCGGCGACTAAACGCCGGCAGCCGACATCCACTTTGACCACGGGTGGGCCCTGGTTGACTCCCCTGAGTCAATGATAGGTGGGGCCCAGCCCTGCTAATTAAACAGGATTAGTTTTAATTAAGTTTTAATTAAAATAATCACCCTGACATGCGGGACCCACTGTCAGGTTTGACCTGGACCAGTTACGTTGACCTGTTGATGTCACACTGACGTCAGGCTGACGCAGTAATTGATTTTTTGGATTTAAATTAAATCAGGAAATTCCAGAATATTATTTAAACTTCAAAAATTCATAACTTTTATTCTGTAACTCCAAATTGGACAAATTATATATGAAAAATGATCAGAAAAATCCAATCTATCCATCTGTACTATTTTCATGCATGATCCAACAAGTTAAATTGATGTTTTAATCAGAACAAGAAAAGGCACTTAAAAAGGCCATATTTGAATTTGGAATTTGAATCTTTGATTCAAATTTGTTCAAACCCTTCTGGTTTTAGTTGCATTAGCCCAATACACTCATATTGCCATGTTTCATGCATGCATCATATTGTTGCACATTGTTTGGTGATGCTTGTGTATCAATGTCCTTTGCGACAGGTTCTGTCCCCGAGGAGTACCGTGATTACCCTAACGAAGAACCGTATCCGTGCATCGAACCATCAGGCAAGCAACCAACCATTTGATCATATCAATACAATCCCATGTTCTCGCTCCTGCTCTCCTTTACTGCATTAAGACAACGCGTTTCAAACTGCTGTGTGCTACGGTAGTTGAACCCATTTCCTCTGCATGACCTGTCATTGCCACAGTAACTAGATGAAACCCACTAGCATGTGTAGGAGTTGATTGAGCCATATGTATGTGTTGTTCCTACCTTGCTATGCCTGCTATGCTTAGAGTCGTGTCAGGTCTGGTTCATCTGGGTGATGGGCTAGAGTGAAATGTTTATGTCGGTAATGAGAGTGGTGTGGTGAACACGATTTGGTAAAGGTATCGATGAGAGGCCATGTAGGAGTACATGGTGGGTTGTTTCATTGAAGCCGACCTTAAGCACTGAGATCTGTATGTGTGATTTAAGAATCAGCTACTACCATGCATTGGGCCCGAAACCAATGGACCCTCTCGGCTTCTTATTCACCCTA
>NW_021290119.1:0-1897 GCF_002162155.2 Triticum dicoccoides
CTCACCTGAATCGCCCCATCTATCCTCCTGAGGAGAAGTTTGTTTGGTTTCAAACTCCGATTCAAACAGCAGGAGTACGCCATGCTAATGTGCCTTGGATGATCCACATCTTCGGGTCAGGCGCTGATGAGCACATTGAACTATCCATGTGGCTGAGAGCCCTCACAGCCCAGGCACAACGACGCAATTATTAGGGGCGCGCTCTACCACTAAGCTAATAGCCCGTCGTGCGGGCCTCCCAAAGGGAGGCCTGCTACGCCAAAAGCGAGAAAAACTCCATCCCTTTCCTTTTGACATCCCCATGCCGCCACACCACAGGGGGGGCATGGGGACGCCAAAAAAGGGATCCTATCACTATCAACTAATTTGTCACGACCTTGGATAATAAGCTCATGAGCTTGGTCTTACTTCACCCTAAACGAAAGAAGACTTCCATATCCAAGTTTAGCTCAGACGTAGCTGCCTTCTTTTTGGGCGTGAAGAAGTGTCAAACCAAAATACCCAATAAGCATAAGCATTAGCTCTCCCTGAAAAGGAGGTGATCCAGCCGCACCTTCCAGTACGGCTACCTTGTTACGACTTCACTCCAGTCGCATCCCCCTCCTTACGGTTAAGGGTATGCATGAGTTAGCATTGGCCATTGGTTTGAGACTTAATAGACAGCTGACAATATATAGAAGCATTAGCATGAGAGGAACAATTATGAAATAGTATGCTAAGCAAAATAGCATAGGCCTCCTACAGATGCCACACACGCTATATCGTGTTATATTTCAAATAGCGTTTTGAGGAGAAAAAATGCCAGATATAGCCCAAAAATAAGGATTTCAACAACAATAGAGGATATAGTTCCATAATAAAGGACCAAACAATTTTAAGGTATCCTACCATCAAGAACCCATGGGCGACAACATAGCAAACATTACTTACTCAGAAATAGGTGCCACTAGGGTTTCCATTAATAAGTAATAACCTCTCCCTGACGGCCATGGAAGTACTTTGGGTAGCTAGCTAGTTAACAAAGTGATGACCAATCAGGTGCTAGGAGTTAAAATGGATAACTTGCAAGTTGAAAGTTTGCAACACAGACGGACCAAACACACTAACATTCTGAACCAACACACATTTCGTGAATCTGCAAAGCACAAGAACTTGCATGATGTCCCACCTGCAAGCGGCGCAACTGGCTGCGACATTGTGCCGTCATGAATAGGGGAAGACTGGCGGGGATGGAAGAAAACCGGATGAGCTGGAGGAAGACGAGCTGAATTAGGTATTTTTCCTATTTGGGCTTGTTTAGCCTCGGGTCTTTGGGCTAATGGGCTGCCAAAAAAAATTAGCGTGCTACACGCAATCCCTTTTTAGCGTGATGTAGTGTGCTATTTCGCCAATAGCGCCATAGCGAGCAAAATTGGCAAAAATTAGCGTGGGATCTCCCCATATGCTAGCACCGAAATAGTGCGCTATTTTTTCTTGAAAATGACCGAGTAAAGAATTAACCTTCTGCTTTTATTGTGTGGAAATTTCTTCGAACAAATCAGAAGATATGAAAAGAATATGAATGAAAACTAACATTTGTCACCATAACTTGAACCCTTTGTCAGTACTGAAACCTACAAATGGGGAAATATATTACCTACATTTATATTTCCCCATAATATATATTTCTCATTGGAAATATTCATATTATTTTCTATAAACTCGATCAAAATTTATAAAGTTTGACTTAGAACAAAGCTAATATGCATAGTAGATAAAAAGAGTGGGTAGGGAAAATGTTGGAAATGAATGTTATATAAGAGGTTGGTAGTACGTAAATGCGTCTATGAAGATAATTGCTATTGTACGCCAAAAATTGTCATACTAAAGGACCGTGCCGGCATGCCTGACAAGCCTC
>NW_021290120.1:0-1142 GCF_002162155.2 Triticum dicoccoides
ATAAGCTCAGATATGTGCTCCAGATTCACTTTGATTCCTCCAACAATGAGGCAGAGTATGAGGCCCTCTTATACGGATTGCGCATGGCCATTTCAC
The DNA here is from genome assembly GCF_002162155.2 of Triticum dicoccoides. NCBI lineage: Eukaryota > Viridiplantae > Streptophyta > Magnoliopsida > Poales > Poaceae > Triticum > Triticum dicoccoides. The sequence continues at coordinate 97 of NW_021290120.1, forward strand.
TCGGCGTCCGTCGCCTGATGGTCTATGGCGATTCAGATTTAGTGGTCAACCAAGTGATGAAGGAGTGGGACGTGAGAAGCCCAGCCATGACTGGATACTGCAGTGCAGTGAGGAAGCTGGAAAAGAAGTTCGAGGGGTTGGAGCTCCATCATATACCCCGACTGAAAAATCAAGCAGCTGATGATCTAGCAAAGATAGGTTCCAAGAGAGGAGCCATTCCGAGTGGTGTGTTCTTGGAGCATATACACACTCCGTCAGTCAAAGAAGATCCTTTCACCGAAGAAGCTCCACAGCCCAAGAGTGCCACAGATCCGACTGAGGTTGAAGTCCCAGCAGTGGTTGACTTGGTCATGGAGGTCTTGGTGGTCATTCCCGACTGGACAGTTCCGTATATCGCGTATATCCTGAGAAAAGAGCTTCCGGAGGATGAGGAAGAGGCTCGATAGATCGTCCGTCGATCTAAAGCCTTTACCGTAATCAAAGGACAGTTATATAGAGAAAGCGCGACTGGAGTTGGTCAGAAGTGCATAACACCAGACGAAGGTCGAATCATCCTTAATGATATTCACTCGGGGACCTGTGGTCATCATGCATCCTCTCGGACCATCGTGGCCAAAGCATACCGAGCCGGATTTTACTGGCCAAAGGCGAATGAGATGGCAAAGGAAATAGTGGATAAGTGCGAGGGATGTCAGTTCTACTCGAATATGTCGCACAAGCCTGCATCAGCTCTGAAGACCATTCCACTCGTCTGGCCTTTCGCAGTATGGGGGTTGGACATGGTTGGTCCTTTGAGAACAGGTCGAAGTGGCTTCACGCACGTACTGGTGGCAGTCGACAAGTTCACCAAGTGGATTGAGGCTAAACCAATCAAGAACCTTGACGCCGGTACTGTTGTTAGCTTCATCAGGGAACTGATATTCAGATATGGAGTCCCGCACAGCATCATTACGGATAATGGGTCGAACTTTGACTCGGAGGAATTCAGGGATTTCTGCAACTCTCAAGGCACACGAGTCGACTACGCTTCAGTCGCCCATCCGCAG
>NW_021290121.1:0-1717 GCF_002162155.2 Triticum dicoccoides
TTGTTCCTACCTTGCTATGCCTGCTATGCTTAGAGTCGTGTCAGGTCTGGTTCATCTGGGTGATGGGCTAGAGTGAAATGATTATGTCGGTAATGAGAGTGGTGTGGTGAACACGTTTTGGTAAAGGTATCGATGAGAGGCCATGTAGGAGTACATGGTGGGTTGTTTCATTGAAGCCGACCTTAAGCACTGAGATCTGTATGTGTGATTTAAGAATCAGCTACTACCATGCATTGGGCCCGAAACCAATGGACCCTCTCGACTTCTTATTCACCCTAGTTCTCCGTCCAGGAGTTGCAAGTAGTTTCTGGTGTTTGTAGCCTACTGGAGGCCGTGGACAGCGCTGACCGTAGGGGTGGGCTGTGATGCGGTAGGTACGTGGCCGGGTGTACCGAATACCCGTTAGGTATCTCGGGAACCCTGTTCACATTGTTCGGGGCCGTATGGGAAACCTCGGTCGGACTCCCTGTGGATGGAACCTGAATAGGCGATAAACCTGGACTGGAGGCTTAGGTGATTAGGTAGGTCGTGGCCGACACCCACGTTGGGCTTCCGCTTGAAGGTTGCCGAGTACATGTCGTGTAAACGACGGTAAGTGGTGAGAGCGTGTATGAAGAAGTACCCCCTGCAGGGTTAACATGATCTATTCGAATAGCCGCGTCCGCGGTAAAGGACTACTTGGTTGCCTATACAGTTCATAGACAAGTAAATGGAAACTACTAAAAGCCTCAAGATAAGTGTGAGTGCCGAGGATGGCTCCTCCGTAGGAGGACGGAGGTGGATCCTCGGTAGTGTATTGAAGTGGTGAATAGTGGACTCGTGTGCGCAAAACTATTTCAAGTTGAAGTATCGTAGGATAGCCTAGCCAAGAGTCAAAGCTGGCTTGCTGCAATAACTCCACCAACCCTTCTTGATACTATGCATATATGTAGGATCTGATGTAAGTCTTGCTGAGTACCTTTGTACTCATGTTGCTATAATCTACATTTTTACAGAAGACGCTGCAACCCCTTCTGATGGGTTCTATGTAGACGTTGACATCAACGAGTAGGCTAAAGACCCAGGTGGTGACCCTGAGCTTGTGAAGGACCACATAGTATAGCCAGGGGCTTTCCAAGCCTCTTTTATTTTACTAGTTGTCTGTACTCAGACAAGTTACTTCCGCTGCTGGCTTGTATGATTGTATGACTTGTATGTTGGGTCGTGAGACCCGTACCTTTGTGTGTATGTTATGTATGGCTCACTGAGCCTTAAATAAAGTACTTGTGTCAGAGTCATGTTGTGATGCTTCGTTGTATTTGCACATATCGAGCATATTGTGTGTATGATTGAAATGCTTGGTATGTGTGGGATCTGACTATCTAGTTGTTTATCTTTAGTAGCCTCTCTTACCGGGAAATGTCTCCTAGTGTTACCGCTGAGCCATGGTAGCTTGCTACTGCTCTGGAACACTTAGGCTGGCCGGCATGTGTCCTTCTTCGTTCCTGTGTCTGTCCCTTCGGGGAAATGTCACGCTTTGAGTACCGGAGTCCTGTTAGCCCGCTACAGCCCGGTTTACCGGAGTCCTGCTAGCCCAGTGCTACAGCCCGGACCCACTTGCTGATGACCGACACGTTCGAAGCTGGGTCATGGATGCCTGTCCCTGTAAGTCTGTGCCACTTTGGGTTTACGACTAGTCATGTCAGCCCGGGCTCTTTATCATATGGATGCTAGCGAC
>NW_021290122.1:0-1129 GCF_002162155.2 Triticum dicoccoides
TTGCAGACCCGTTGACTAAGCCTCTTCCACGAGCAAAACATGATCAGCACCAAAGCTCCATGGGTGTTAGAATCATTACAGTGTAATCTAGATTATTGACTCTAGTGCAAGTGGGAGACTGAAGGAAATATGCCCTAGAGGCAATAATAAAGTTATTATTTATTTCCTTATAATCATGATAAATGTTTATTATTCATGCTAGAATTGTATTAACCGGAAACATAATACATGTGTGAATACATAGACAAACAAAGTGTCACTAGTATGCCTCTACTTGACTAGCTCGTTAATCAAAGATGGTTATGTTTCCTGACCATGAACAATGAGTTGTTATTTGAGTAACGAGATCACATCATTAGTTGAATGATCTGATTGACATGACCCATTCCATTAGCTTAGCACCTGATCGTTTAGTATGTTGCTATTGCTTCCTTCATGACTTATACATGTTCCTATGACTATGAGATTATGCAACTCCCGTTTGCCGGAGGAACACTTTGGGTGCTACCAAACGTCACAACGTAACTGGGTGATTATAAAGGAGCATTACAGGTGTCTCCAAAAGTAGATGTTGGGTTGGCGTATTTCGAGATTAGGATTTGTCACTCCGATTGTCGGAGAGGTATCTCTGGGCCCTCTCGGTAATGCACATCACATAAGTCTTGCAAGCACTGCAACTAATATGTTAGTTGTGAGATGATGTATTACGGAACGAGTAAAGAGACTTGCCAGTAACGAGATTGAACTAGGTATTGGATACCGACGATCGAATCTCGGGCAAGTAACATACCGATGACAAAGGGAACAGCGTATGTTGTTATGCGGTCTGACCGATAAAGATCTTCGTAGAATATGTAGGAGCCAATATGGGCATCCAGGTCCCGCTATTGGTTATTGACCGGAGACGTGTCTCGGTCATGTCTACATTGTTCTCGAACCCGTAGGGTCCGCACGCTTAAGGTTACGATGACAGTTATATTATGAGTTTACATGTTTTGATGAACCGAAGGAGTTCGGAGTCCCGGATGAGATCGGGGACATGATGAGGAGTCTCGAAATGGTCGAGACGTAAAGATTCATATATTGGATGATATGGTTAGGCCAAGGGGTCAAGCCCATGAGGCTTTAG
>NW_021290123.1:0-1129 GCF_002162155.2 Triticum dicoccoides
TCCTCAGCTCCACTCCGGTGGTCTCCGCGACCCATTTGGTGGCCGAAACGGCCAAAACCACTTCCGCCGCCGCGTCGGGCTCGCCGGCGGCTAAACGCCGGTGCAGCCGACCCGGGTTTGACCACGGGTGGGCCCTGGTTGACTCCCCTGAGTCAATGACAGGTGGGGCCCAGCCCTGTTAATTAAACAGGTTTAGTTTTAATTAAACTTTAATTAATCTAATCACACTGACACGCGGGACCCACTGTCAGGTTTGACCCGGACGTGTTCCGTTGACCTGCTGACGTCACACTGACGTCAGGCTGACGCAATAATTGATTTTCTGGAATTAATCTAATATAGGAAATTCCAGAATATAGTTTAAACTTCAAAAATTCATAACTTTTATTCTGTAACTCCAAATCAGACAAATTATATATGAAAAATGATCAGAAAAATCCAATCTATCCATCTGTACTATTTTCATGCATGACCAAACAAGTTAACTTGATGTTTAATGCAGAACAAGGAAAAACACCTTAAAGGGCCATGTTTGAGTTTGAAATTTGAATCTTTGATTCAAATTGGTTCAAACCCTTCTGGTCTTAGTTGCATTAGCCCAACACACTCATATTGCTATGTTTCATGCATGCATCATATTGTTGCACATTGTTTGGTGATGGTTGTGTATCGGTGTTCTTTGCGGCAGGTTCTGCCTCCGAGGAGTATCGTGATTACCCTAACGAAGAACCGTATCAGTGCATCGAACCATCAGGAAAGCAACCAACCATTTGATCATATCGATACAATCCCATGTTCTCGCTCCTGCTCTCTTTTACTGCATTAAGACAACGCGTTTCAAACTGCAGTGTGCTACGGTAGTTGAACCCATTTCCTCTGCATGACCTGTCATTGCCACAGTAACTAGATGAAACCCACTAGCATGTGTAGGAGTTGATTGAGCCATATGTAAGTGTTGTTCCTACCTTGCTATGCCTGCTATGCTTAGAGTCGTGTCAGGTCTGGTTCATCTGGGTGATGGCTAGAGTGAAATGATTATGTCGGTAATGAGAGTGGTGTGGTGAACACGATTTGGTAAAGGTATCGATGAGAGGCCATGTAGGAGTACATGGTGGGTTGTTTCATTGAA
>NW_021290124.1:0-982 GCF_002162155.2 Triticum dicoccoides
AAAAAATTTCGTGCCCATCCTGTCAGTTTGAGCTAAGAAGAGTTTTGAGACACTCGCCATTATAGTGATTTTTCGCAAAAAAAAAAGCAGCGCAAAAAAAAAGAGCGCAAAAAAAAAAGAGCGAAAAAAAAATTCCAGAGTGTGCTTTTCCCTTGTTTACGTGCCGCGCCGTGATTTTGTTAGTGTTCTAGGCTCGCGTCTCTAGCACAGTCTAGCCTAGGACCAGCACAGTACCGTCGTTGAGCGTTTATTCAACTTTGCATCTCTGAATTGATTATTGCTGACCCTTTTTGCTACCATATTATAAGCCTTCCCAGCTCCACATACATCTACGTCGTGCGTTTGACTCTCCCTGGTAATCGCTCTATCCAAGCTTTGAGAGTTTTTGACTACAACGGTTGCCGATCACCGCCTGCTGCTGGGTAAGAACTAGTAAGAATTTGAGATTTGCTTGACGGATTTGTGACACCCACCACCACCACTTTTTCGTAGTCTGTAGGATCATATTCTTGTGTGTTTCTATTGCTGCTAACCATGCCAGGATCAAGAGCCGACGAGATTGACTGGGAGAATTTATCGAACAAGGAGCTTCATGATAAGTTTCAGCAAATGATGACTGAACAGGTGCAAGATGTGCTGAACAATTTTGAAGAGGCCATGGAGAAGATCACTGGCTTTGAGAAGACGTTCGAAACAAAGCTCGATAACAAGTTTAATGAATTGCTCGCGCGTCTTCCACCACCACCACCCGCTGCAGCTAACGCACCTCTCCAACAACAACAACAACAACGACTACCTCCACGTCGCGAAGCAGACCTCCGCCGAGCAAGCCGTGTTCCTCTTGCGTTTGGCCAAACTGTTGGTGCTGCTGTTGATACTTCTGTGGCTCCTGCTGCTGATGCGGAGGAGGATGATTATGTGGGAGACTATGAGGATGAGGTTGATCAAAATCAACACTACGTGCAGCCACCTGTACCACCAC
>NW_021290125.1:0-1668 GCF_002162155.2 Triticum dicoccoides
CTCCGGTTTTCTCCGAAATCACCCGGAACACTTCCGGTGTCCGAATATAGTCGTCCAATATATCAATATTTATGTCTCGACCATTTCGAGACTCCTCGTCATGTCCGTGATCACATCCGGGACTCCGAACAATAAAACTTATAAACTCATAATAAAACTGTCATCGTAACGTTAAGCGTGCGGACCCTACGGGTTCGAGAACTATGTAGACATGACCTAGAACCATTCTCGGTCAATAACCAATAGTGGGACCTGGATGCCCATATTGGCTCCTACATATTCTACGAAGATCTTTATCGGTCAAACCGCATAACAACATACATTGTTCCCTTTGTCATCGGTATGTTACTTGCCCGAGATTTGATCGTCGGTATCCAATACCTAGTTCAATCTCGTTACCGGCAAGTCTCTTTACTCGTTTTGTAACACATCATCTTATAACTAACTCATTATTTACAATGCTTGCAAGGCTTAGGTGATGAGTATTACCGAGAGGGCCCAGAGATACCTCTCCGCCAATCGGAGTGACAAAACCTAATCTCGAATTATGCCAACTCAACATGTACCTTCGGAAACACCTGTAGAGTACCTTTATAATCACCCAGCTATGTTGTGACGTTTGGTAGCACACAAAGTGTTCTTCCGGTAAACGGGAGTTGCATAATCTCATAGTTGCAGGAACTTTGTATAAGTCATGAAGAAAGCAATAGCAATATACTAAACGATCAAGTGCTAGGCTAACGGAATGGGTCATGTCAATCACATCATTATCCTAATGATGTGATCCCATTAATCAAATGACAACACATGTCTATGGTTAGGAAACATAACCATCTTTGATTAATGAGCTAGTCAAGTAGAGGCATACTAGTGACTTTATGTTTGTCTATGTATTCACACATGTATCATGTTTCCGGTTAATACAATTCTAGCATGAATAATAAACATTTATCATGATATGAGGAAATAAATAATAACTTTATTATTGCCTCTAGGGCATATTTCCTTCAGTCTCCCACTTGCACTAGAGTTAACAATCTAGATTACATAGTAATGATTCTAACACCCATGGAGTCTTGGTGCTGATCATGTTTTGCTCGTGAGATAGGCTTAGTCAACGGGTCTGCAACATTCAGATCCGTATGTATCTTGCAAATCTCTATGTCTCCCACTTGGACTTGGTCCCGAATGGAATTGAAGCGTCTCTTGATGTGATTGGTCCTCTTGTGAAATCTGGATTCCTTTGCCAAGGCAATTGCACCAGTATTGTCATAGAAGATCTTCATTGGTCCCGATGCACTAGGTATGACACCTAGATCGGAAATGAACTCCTTCATCCAGACTCCTTCATTTGCTGCTTCCGAAGCAGCTATGTACTCCGCTTCACATGTAGATCCCGCTACGACGCTTTGTTTAGAACTGCACCAACTTACAGCTCCACCGTTTAATAAAAATACGTATCCGGTTTGCGATTTAGAATCGTCCGGATCAGTGTCAAAGCTTGCATCGACGTAACCGTTTACGACTAGCTCTTTGTCACCTCCATATACGAGAAACATATCCTTAGTCCTTTTCAGGTATTTCAGGATGTTCTTGACCGCTGTCCAGTGATCCACTCCTGGATTACTTTGGTACCTTCCTGCCAAGCTTATTGCTAAGCATACGTCA
>NW_021290126.1:0-1481 GCF_002162155.2 Triticum dicoccoides
ATTGACGAAATCTACGGTTTTAGGAAGTAAATCTAAAATTTTAAATGGACACCAAATTTACAGCTGGCCACAATTAAGATCAGCCTCCAGATCTATCAGATCCTCCATTGGCATGGTTATAGCGTCCTCATCCTCGTAGATCCTCCACTATAAATCCACGCCACATACCTTCGTTTTCAACTCACCCAAACAAGCAATTTTCCTTCATTTGCAGATTTTTCCCTCACTTGACAATGGCTCGCAAGAAGGTGGCCCTTCGGTACATCCGCAATAACTCGGCGCGGCGCAATGCCTTGAAGAAGCACACTAAGATCCTGATGAAGAAGGCAGGCGAGGTGGCCGCCATGCCCGATGCTAAGGCATGTGTGGTCGTGTATGGCGAGGGCATGGCGGTGCCAGAGGTGTTCCCATCCCATGGCGAGGCAGTGGCTATCCTGAATCAGTTCAAGAGCATGCAAGAGGCGGCACGGCTAAAGAAGACGATGGACCAAGAGAGCATCCTCCGTGAGCGTATCGTACAGCTCCAAGAGCAGGTCCAGAAGGCTAGACGCGAGGAGCAGGACCAACACACCAAGATTCTCCTGTATAAGGCCTTAAAAAGTGGCCACTTCCCAGACAACATCGAGGAGCTCACAGCCCTGGGCTCGAAGGTGGACTCTATCCTCAAGAGCCTGAGTGAATGCACCACAAAAATGAGTGGGCAGCCACCAGTCGACCAAGCCCAGGTACCATACGTCACCAATGGCAGGGGCATGGGGCCTCCAATTATGTATCAGGCACCACCACAGCAACAGGAGGGTTGTCTTAACACTATGAGGTTCGAAAGGGCCCCTACCACCGTGATCTACGATGGTGACAATACTTGTGGCTATGACGACAACAACGATGTCTTCTCTCGTGGCCACATGAATATGTAAGCTGGTAGATGAACTCTACATGTAGCGCATGACTAGCTACATGGTCCTCATCTCTTTAATTTAGTTTTGGCATGGCCAATAAGATGCATGGATGGCATCGTCAATAAGATGAGACATTTGGTCTCAATCTTGCTCTTTGAGCAAAGACAATTTTATTTTACTCTTTTAAATTTTTATTATGGATATCCCCCATGCTCTATTTGTTTTATCAGTTGGTTGCAACTTTTAGGTTGTACCTACTCTTTATGTCAACATATTTTGTCAAGCATGCTTTTGCTCGAGCAAAATGATTTTTTTTCCTCTTAGTATTGCATCAAACGATCCAACCATGCATGAAGTGCTACCTCCCAGTTTTGGCATACCTTGATGCACATCGCCTATACAAAACCATAATGATTCTAGGAAAACTAGAGCACATTAATTGTTTGATGCAAAAAGTCTCATGTACTAAAAGATTTATGATGCTACATTTCATTTTAAGAAAATGTAGGTATGACATTGAGCGCCAGGATAATGGCTTCTACATCCTCAATATTTTTTGGCAAGTTTCAAAACCAGGTGATT
>NW_021290127.1:0-1725 GCF_002162155.2 Triticum dicoccoides
CTATGATGGTATGATTGTAATTGTGATCGGCCTTCTAAGGACCATCCTCTCTGATTTATATAGACACTGGAGAGAGCTAGGGTTTACATGGAGTCGGTTACAAGGAAGGAAATATAATATCCGGATCGCCAAGCTTGTCTTCCACGCAAAGGAGAGTCCCATCCGGACACGGGCCAAAGTCTTGAGTCTTGTATCTTCACGCTTCAATAGTCCGGACGATGTATATAGTCCGGCTGTCTGGATACCCCTAATCCAGGACTCCCTCAGTAGCCCCTGAACCAAGCTTCAATGACGATGAGTCCGGCGCGCAGTCTTGTCTTCGGCATTGCAAGGCGGGTTCCTACTCCGAATACTCCAATGTACCTATTACGACGAACAGTGTCCGGCTTCTTGTCAACGTTGTACTCCTCGGCTTCAGTGCCTTAATAATGACCATTTCCACGTGTCGAGCGAATGCGAGGAGTCAAGGTATTTTTGCATTTTCCACCCCCGATCCTTCGGGCCAACCGTCTATTTGAAGAGACGGGGATTCCCAGATCCAAACCTCACTCGTCCCCTCGAGCAAGCATCCAATAGAGCGCCCCGGAAAAACAATTCCAACATGGCCGGTCGTCACAGCTCTTCTGCTCGCTCCCCTTGCCCCAAGTCGGGGGACTGGGGAGAGTGTTCAGTTTTGCATAGCCGTTTGATAAAGCTACAAACCCAAGGGCTTCTCCCACCGACGTTCGCAGTCACCGTCCGAGCCGGAATAGCCACCTATAACGGCGGAGAACAAGCGGAGAGATCCCCTAATCCGTCTCCAAAGGAGCGAATATGCCTCATTCTGCATCTGTTAAGGGGCGTCGGGTTTCCTATTCATCCATTCCTTCGTGGGCTCTTGGAGTTCTACGGCCTCCAGTTGCACAACTTTACCCTAGCCTCCGTACTACATATAGCAGGGTATGTCGCCCTTTGTGAGCTATTTCTAGGCTACGAGGCTCATTTCGGTTTGTGGAAGAAGTTGTTCTGCCTTGTCCCCCGCAACCAGGGAGAGTCCCTATGTCAAGTGGGCGGGGCCGAAGTATGGCGTATCTCCGGGACCGGATACCTATCCGGCACTCCCAAAAAGGCACCAGAGAACTGGCCTTCAGAGTGGTTTTATATTGACGATGTCCCCCTTCTGGATCCAGTCCGGACAGGACTCCCCGAGTTCAGTAATGCCCCGCCGAGGGCACGTCTAAGCTGGCACCCCCGAGGCCCCCAAGAAGAGGATATCAGGGAAATACATTTCCTGATGAGTAGGATAAAGTTACTGGCCAAGTCCGGACTAACGATAGTCGAGGTCATGGCAATATGCATAATGCGGGGAGTGTAACCGCTCCAATATCGGAGCAATCCCATGTGGCATTTCAACGGGGAAGACGATGCCACCCGTTGTGGCCGTAAGGGTCCGGACTCCGCCATTGCTCTGGCAAGGATACTGTCCGATCTATACAAGGGAGAAGAGGAAGATTTCCTTCATTCAAACCGCGGGACGGATTCTCCATGTACAATCCCCCAAACTGGGTAAGTCGTCATTTATTTTCTCGCTTCACTTATCGTGGCGTTCTTTGCTAAGGCTACCTGCCTCGATATTTCCAAGCAGGAATTGAGGAGGACTGTGGAAGGAATATCCAGCCCTTCCCCGCAGCCAGAGGACCCTGAAAGGGCCCTGGATCCAGTACTCGAAGAAGACACGGACGCGAC
>NW_021290128.1:0-1229 GCF_002162155.2 Triticum dicoccoides
TTCACGATCCCGGGGGTGCGTTTACGTGCCCGTCGTCAACACTCATAGTTCTGGCCAATTCTGACCCGTTTCGTGGACTATTACTCACCTTTTTGGGGTCCCGAAGCGATTTCCATAGTTGTTGAACCCAAAGATGCACTTACGTGTCGTTCATCAACACTCGCAGTTTTGGCCGATTCTGGCCCGTTTTGTGGACTATTACTCGCTGTTTCGGGTCCCGGAGGGATTTCCACGATTGACGAACCCCTGGTGCGTTTATGTTCCGGTCATCAACAATCGCGGTTTTTGTCGATTCTGTCCCTTTCGTGGACTATTACTCACCGTTTTGGGGTCCTAAAGCGATTTCCATTGCTGTCGAACCCCAAGGTGTGCTTACGTGTTGGTCGTCAAGTGTCGCGGTTTTGGCCGATTCTGGCCCGTTTCTTGGACTATTACTCAGTTTTGGGGTCCAGAAGTGATTTCCACGATTGACGAACCCCGGGGGTGCGTTTATGTGTCGGTCATCAACACTCACAATTTTTGGCCAATTCTGGTCGTCTCGTGGACTATTACTCGCTGTTTTGGGGTCCCGGAGTGATTTCCACGATTGACGAACCTCTGGGTGCGTTTACATGTTGGTCATCAGCACTCGCAGGTTTTGTTGATTCCGACCCGTTTCGTGGATTATTACTCACCGTTTTGGGGTCACAAAGAGATTTCCATTTTTGTCGAACCCCAAGGTGTGCTTGCGTGTTGGTCGTCAAGATTCGCAGTTTTGGCCGATTTTGGCCCATTTTTGAACTATTACACAGTTTTGGCATCCCGAAGTGATTTCCACGATTGACAAACCCTACGGTGCGCTTACGTGTCGGTCATCAACAATCGCGGTTTTGGCCGATTCTGGTCCGTTTGGTGCACTATTACTCACCGTTTTGGGGTCCTAGAGCGATTTACACGATTTGCGATCCCCGGGGTGCTTTTATGTGTCGGTTATCAACACTCACCATTTTGCCCAATTTTGGTCCGTCTCGTGGACTATTACTCACTGTTTTGGGGTCCCAGAGCGATTTCCACGATTCACGATCCCGGGGGTGCGTTTACGTGCCCGTCGTCAACACTCATAGTTCTGGCCAATTCTGTCCCGTTTCGTGGACTATTACTCACCTTTTTGGGGTCCCGAAGCGATTTCCATAGTTGTTGAACCCAAAGATGCACTTACGTGTCGTTCATCAACACTCGCAGTTTTGGCC
>NW_021290129.1:0-1166 GCF_002162155.2 Triticum dicoccoides
CTAGGCTTTCCAAGCCTCTTTTATTTTATTAGTTGTCTGTACTCAGACAAGTTACTTCCGCTGCTGGTTTGTATGACTGTATGACTTGTATGTGGGGTCGTGAGACCCGTACCTTTGTGTATGTTATGTATGGCTCACTGAGCCTTAAATAAGGTACTTGTGTCATAGAGTCATGTTGTGATGCTTCGTTGTATTTGCACATATCGAGCATATTGTGTGTATGATTGAAATGCTTGGTATGTGTGGGATCTGACTATCTAGTTGTTTATCTTTGGTAGCCTCTCTTACCGGGAAATGTCTCCTAGTGTTACCGCTGAGCCATGGTAGCTTGCTACTGCTCTGGAACACTTAGGCTGGCCGGCATGTGTCCTTCTTCGTTCCTGTGTCTGTCCCTTCGGGGAAATGTCACGCTTTGAGTACCGGAGTCCTGTTAGCCCGCTACAGCCCGGTTTACCAGAGTCCTGCTAGCCCAGTGCTACAGCCCGGACCCACTTGCTGATGGCCGACACGTTCGAAGCTGGGTCATGAATGCCTGTCCCTGTAAGTCTGTGCCACTTTGGGTTTACGACTAGTCATGTCAGCCCGGGCTCTTTATCATATGGATGCTAGCGACACTATCATATACGTGAGCCAAAAGGCGCAAACGGTCCCGGGAAAAGGTAAGAAGACACCCGTGGGGATACCGTGCGTGAGGCCGCAAAGTGATATGAGGTGTTACCAGCTAGATCGATGTGACATCGAGTCGGGGTCCTGACAGCGTTGGCATCAGAGCCGGACTGCCTGTAGGTTCTCCAAGCCAAACTGGTCGATGTTGAGTCTAGAAATTCTTTAGTTATATGTAGGGGAATTGTTTGTGGGATGGAACGTAAGGCTCTTTTTACTCCTTATACCTTATGACTTCTGATCTGAGTCAGTCCATTCTTCTACCGGGGGTTAAGGAATTAGGATCTATTCTCTCTATCAGGATCACGTGTTACTAATCAGTAGTACCTTATAAGTTTGATGGATACAAGCCTAGTTCAGTTCTACTACCACATTATGTTGTTAGAATGGATTCAGAACTTGGATATGATGATGTTGAATGTGTACGAAATCCTTTGTCAAATGTCTCAAAATCCTTCTTGAGCATTTACAGCTGTTATGCTGCCGAAATTTTGCTAGAAATT
>NW_021290130.1:0-926 GCF_002162155.2 Triticum dicoccoides
GCACATCTTTTCAGAAACTTGTCAACAAAGCCATCAGTGCTGAAACTGGTCAGACTGACTATGACGCAACACGCAAGCATGGCCGTGACATGGGTTCCTCATCCGGTGCTGGTCCTCAGAAGCGCCGCGTGTGGGTACCCAACACCGCCCTGCCACCCAGGTTCACACCGAGGCCATCTTTCCAGGCGCCTCGCCCTGTTCAACAGTCTGCACCGGCCAAGCCCTATGGGGGTCCAACTAACAATGCTCCTCCACGTACCAGTTCCGTGACTTGTTTCAAGTGTGGGGAATCTGGTCACTATATGCGTGAGTGTCCCCAGACCAACCCCAACCAGTCTGCTAAAGCTGTTGGCCGTGGCAAGCCGACAGGAAAAATATTCCACGCCAAGCCGGTCACCGCTTCACGTGGCCATGTCAATTGTATCTCTGCCGAAGAAGCTCAAGAGGATCCCAACGTCGTTCTCGGTATGCTTCTTGTTAATTGCCACCCGTCATCTGTTCTTTTCGATACAGGAGCCTCTCATTCTTTTATATCCGAAAATTATGCTCGTTTGCATAACGTTGCATTCTGTGACATGCCATCCACTATGGAAATTTCTACCCCTGGTTCTAGATGGCAGACCTCTAGGGTAAGTTATGGAAATGAAATCCAAGTCGACAGACTTGTTTTCCTCGCGTCTTTGATAGCCCTTAAATCTTCAGATATTAATATCATTCTGGGTATGGACTGGATGTCAGCTCATCATGCCCAAATTGATTGCTTCTCTAGGACTGTTCAACTCACCCATCCTTCGGGGAAGATAGTCAATGTCTTGACCCGAATAGCCAAGCGACAATTATATTCTCTTAACGCCAGCCCTTTGCCAGACCTTGAGGACATTCCGGTAGTCCGTGACTTCCCGGATGTCTTTCCAGAGGAATTGCCA
>NW_021290131.1:0-1756 GCF_002162155.2 Triticum dicoccoides
GATATCGTTATTTTCTCACCTTCACAGATGACTTAAGCAGATATGGGTATATCTACTTAATGAAACACAAGTCTGAAACATTTGAAAAGTTCAAAGAATTTCAGAGTGAAGTAGAAAATTATCATAACAAGAAAATAAAATTCCTACGATCTGATCGTGGAGGAGAATATTTGAGTTACGAGTTTGGTTTACATTTGAAAAATTGTGGAATAGTTTCGCAACTCACGCCACCCGGAACACCACAGCGTAATGGTGTGTCCGAACATCGTAATCGTACTTTACTAGATATGGTGCAATCTATGATGTCTCTTACTGATTTACCGCTATCGTTTTGGGGATACGCTCTAGAGACGGCCGCATTCACGTTAAATAGGGCACCATCAAAATCCGTTGAGACGACGCCTTATGAACTGTGGTTTGGCAAGAAACCAAAGTTGTCGTTTCTGAAACTTTGGGGCTGCGATGCTTATGTGAAAAAGCTTCAACCTGATAAGCTCGAACCCAAATCGGAGAAATGTGTCTTCATAGGATATCCAAAGGAAACTATTGGATACACCTTCTATCACAGATCCGAAGGCAAGACTTTTGTTGCTAAATTCGGAAACTTTCTGGAGAAGGAGTTTCTCTCGAAAGAAGTGAGTGGGAGGAAAGTAGAACTTGACGAGGTAACTGTACCTGCTCCCTTATTGGAAAGTAATGCATCACAGAAAACTGTTTCAGTGACACCTACACCAGTTAGTGAGGAAGCTAATGATAATGATCATGAAACTTCAGAACAAGATACTACTGAACCTCGTAGATCAACCAGAGTGAGATCCGCGCCAGAGTGGTATGGTAATCCTGTTCTGGAAGTCATGCTACTAGATCATGATGAACCTACAAACTATGAAGAAGTGATGGTGAGCCCAGATTCCGCAAAATGGCTTGAAGCCATGAAATCTGAGATGGGATCCATGTATGAGAACAAAGTATGGACTTTGGTTGACTTGCCCGATGATCGGCAAGCAACTAAGAATAAATGGATCTTCAAGAAGAAGACTGACGCTGACGGTAATATTACTGTCTACAAAGCTCGACTTGTCGCAAAAGGTTTTCAGCAAGTTCAAGGGATTGACTACGATGAGACATTCTCACCCATAGCGATGCTTAAGTCTGTCCGAATCATGTTAGCAATTGCCGCATTTTATGATTATAAAATTTGGCAGATGGATGTCAAAACTGCATTCCTGAATGGATTTCTAGAAGAAGAGTTGTATATGATGCAACCAGAAGGTTTTGTCGATCCAAAGGGAGCTAACAAAGTGTGCAAGCTCCAGCGATCCATTTATGGACTGGTGCAAGCCTCTCGGAGTTGGAATAAACGCTTTGATAGTGTGATCAAAGCATTTGGTTTTATACAGACTTTTGGAGAAGCCTGTATTTACAAGAAAGTGAGTGGGAGCTCTATAGCATTTCTGATATTATATGTGGATGACATATTACTAATTGGAAATGATATAGAATTTCTCGATAGCATAAAGGGATACTTGAATAAGAGTTTTTCAATGAAAGACCTCGGTGAAGCTGCTTACATATTAGGCATTAAGATCTATAGAAATAGATCAAGACGCTTAATTGGACTTTCACAAAGCACATACCTTGACAAAGTTTTGAAGAAGTTCAAAATGGATCAAGCAAAGAAAGGGTTCTTGCCTGTGTTACAAGGTGTGAAGTTGAGTAAGACTCAATGCCCGACCACTGCAGAAGATAGAGAGAA
>NW_021290132.1:0-1756 GCF_002162155.2 Triticum dicoccoides
GATATCGTTATTTTCTCACCTTCACAGATGACTTAAGCAGATATGGGTATATCTACTTAATGAAACACAAGTCTGAAACATTTGAAAAGTTCAAAGAATTTCAGAGTGAAGTAGAAAATTATCATAACAAGAAAATAAAATTCCTACGATCTGATCGTGGAGGAGAATATTTGAGTTACGAGTTTGGTTTACATTTGAAAAATTGTGGAATAGTTTCGCAACTCACGCCACCCGGAACACCACAGCGTAATGGTGTGTCCGAACATCGTAATCGTACTTTACTAGATATGGTGCAATCTATGATGTCTCTTACTGATTTACCGCTATCGTTTTGGGGATACGCTCTAGAGACGGCCGCATTCACGTTAAATAGGGCACCATCAAAATCCGTTGAGACGACGCCTTATGAACTGTGGTTTGGCAAGAAACCAAAGTTGTCGTTTCTGAAACTTTGGGGCTGCGATGCTTATGTGAAAAAGCTTCAACCTGATAAGCTCGAACCCAAATCGGAGAAATGTGTCTTCATAGGATATCCAAAGGAAACTATTGGATACACCTTCTATCACAGATCCGAAGGCAAGACTTTTGTTGCTAAATTCGGAAACTTTCTGGAGAAGGAGTTTCTCTCGAAAGAAGTGAGTGGGAGGAAAGTAGAACTTGACGAGGTAACTGTACCTGCTCCCTTATTGGAAAGTAATGCATCACAGAAAACTGTTTCAGTGACACCTACACCAGTTAGTGAGGAAGCTAATGATAATGATCATGAAACTTCAGAACAAGATACTACTGAACCTCGTAGATCAACCAGAGTGAGATCCGCGCCAGAGTGGTATGGTAATCCTGTTCTGGAAGTCATGCTACTAGATCATGATGAACCTACAAACTATGAAGAAGTGATGGTGAGCCCAGATTCCGCAAAATGGCTTGAAGCCATGAAATCTGAGATGGGATCCATGTATGAGAACAAAGTATGGACTTTGGTTGACTTGCCCGATGATCGGCAAGCAATTAAGAATAAATGGATCTTCAAGAAGAAGACTGACGCTGACGGTAATATTACTGTCTACAAAGCTCGACTTGTCGCAAAAGGTTTTCAGCAAGTTCAAGGGATTGACTACGATGAGACCTTCTCACCCATAGCGATGCTTAAGTCTGTCCGAATCATGTTAGCAATTGCCGCATTTTATGATTATGAAATTTGGCAGATGGATGTCAAAACTGCATTCCTGAATGGATTTCTAGAAGAAGAGTTGTATATGATGCAACCAGAAGGTTTTGTCGATCCAAAGGGAGCTAACAAAGTGTGCAAGCTCCAGCGATCCATTTATGGACTGGTGCAAGCCTCTCGGAGTTGGAATAAACGCTTTGATAGTGTGATCAAAGCATTTGGTTTTATACAGACTTTTGGAGAAGCCTGTATTTACAAGAAAGTGAGTGGGAGCTCTATAGCATTTCTGATATTATATGTGGATGACATATTACTAATTGGAAATGATATAGAATTTCTCGATAGCATAAAGGGATACTTGAATAAGAGTTTTTCAATGAAAGACCTCGGTGAAGCTGCTTACATATTAGGCATTAAGATCTATAGAAATAGATCAAGACGCTTAATTGGACTTTCACAAAGCACATACCTTGACAAAGTTTTGAAGAAGTTCAAAATGGATCAAGCAAAGAAAGGGTTCTTGCCTGTGTTACAAGGTGTGAAGTTGAGTAAGACTCAATGCCCGACCACTGCAGAAGATAGAGAGAA
>NW_021290133.1:0-2075 GCF_002162155.2 Triticum dicoccoides
CGGTTTATATCACGGTCAAATATGGAGAATCTCAAGCCAACTCCTCGAGTCACCTTGAGACTCGGGGGCTACGATGACATGACTCAACAAATCTTGTTAGTTTCAGCAAATTTAAGAACCCCAGGACGATGGAGGGAAAGATAACCCGGCCCCGGAGGCTATTGTTATATTGATGAAAGTTTAAAGCCGTTAGAAATTTCCGGCTTAGAAAACATATGACAGGTACAAAATCCCGGCTTAATGAAGAAGTTTCGGGTCATCAGAAATGATTCTGGTTTAAAATCGGTTCAAGGGAATTCAGTCTCACTGAAGCTCTCAAATCCGCTTTAAGAATTTCCAGTTCAAAAAGAATTAATTTCTCGCAAGTCCGAGTTTAAAGGCTGTCAGAAAATTTCCGGCTGAAAATGAAGATTTCGGTTTAAAATCCGGTTCAAGGGAAAGATGTCTCCCACAAATCATTGAAACTCTGAATATCCGGTTTAAGAATTTCCGGTTCATAAAGAATACTCTCTCGCAAGTTTGAGTTCTCAGAAAAATTAAAGGTTGCCAAAGAGAGCTTGCTGCCATGATGCAAGGTTCAAACATGGGTATCCTGCTTTGTTGGTTTATCATATTATTGATCACTTGGGGGCTTCCTGTTCAAACATAGGTTTACTCACCAAAGAGAACATAGCATTACTGCCCTCTTGATCCAGCTATCAAGCCAATATTATCATAAGAGCACAGCTCTAGTTACTTCGGTAATCCGGCTATCAAACCAATATGATCACAAGGGGCCAAAGAGAGTCTGTTGCACAACAGAACTCAAACATAGGCACCCACTGAGCACAGCTCAAAATATTGCTCGGGGGCTCTTTGCTTTGCAACGAACAAAGAGTCTACACTTGTAATAGGTTATCAAGCCATGCTTGGAAGCCAGGTGTATTCACCTAAAACCCCGGGTTATCCTGCCTTCTTTAAGTAAGCCACTCCGTCCAGGTAATCCTGGTATGACCCGCCGAACGTTTGGCAAGTCAATCTCATAGACCCTGAACTTGCCAAAGTTAAAACGATGATTGGTTAATGTGAGGTCCATCTTAAAAGGCTTTGTGAAATGATTTAACTCAGTGGCCTGGCAGCCCATGAAAAGCCTCGCATTTATTTTTATGCTTTTATTTGCCAAGTTTTTTCTCCTTTGATGAGGTTTATAATATTTTATGATAAACTGGCATTTATTGACCTGGCTTGGCTTTCAACTAAAAGTTGTCAGTACATGATCAATTATAATCCGGCGCTTATTGACCCGGTCTGGTTTCGACTACAAGTCGCCAGTATTATATATGGATAATCCGGTCTTTATTACAACCCGGTACGATTTTATCATAAACCGGCAAAATATGGAAGGAGTTATCAGTACTCAAGATTGGGGTTATCACCCTTACTACAAAAAGTTGGTAAACCAACGATGTGATTCACCCTTACTTCTATGATATATTTCATATTTGATTATTCTTAAGTGCAGCCTTGGTTATAAACCCGGGTTATATGTTGGGCATTATGACCCGTCTGGCAGTAAACCGCCAGGACACTTTAAACTTGTTGTATGCAGAAACAGGTTGAATAAAGCGGGATTATAAAACACCTGCATTTATTAACCCGGCCTGGCTTTCGACTATAAGTCGCCAGTATGATGATAAATTATCCAGTGTTTATTAACCCGGCCTGGCTTTCGACTATAAGTCGCCAGTATGATGATAAATTATCCAGTGTTTATTAACCCGGACTGGCTTGGGATTGTAAGTTGCCAGTATATATTTGGATTGCGCCATTGGAATCATGCGTTCATAAATCATTGGATTATATTATTCAAATCTTCAAATAGCCAACATGGCTGGATTTTATTATGGTTATCGGTAACTGGTATTATGATTAAAGTTTTCAAAGTCGCTTTAGCGCAATGGCTATTATATTATCAATGGATATGATTTATTACAATTGAAGGAATAGTTCCGAGTCGCTGCAGGCTTACGACCCGACACTTGGAGGCTACATTATTTAAGTTGAGATTATATCAAATATGCAAGTTTCATGTCGCT
>NW_021290134.1:0-2074 GCF_002162155.2 Triticum dicoccoides
CGGTTTATATCACGGTCAAATATGGAGAATCTCAAGCCAACTCCTCGAGTCACCTTGAGACTCGGGGGCTACGATGACATGACTCAACAAATCTTGTTAGTTTCAGCAAATTTAAGAACCCCAGGACGATGGAGGGAAAGATAACCCGGCCCCGGAGGCTATTGTTATATTGATGAAAGTTTAAAGCCGTTAGAAATTTCCGGCTTAGAAAACATATGACAGGTACAAAATCCCGGCTTAATGAAGAAGTTTCGGGTCATCAGAAATGATTCTGGTTTAAAATCGGTTCAAGGGAATTCAGTCTCACTGAAGCTCTCAAATCCGCTTTAAGAATTTCCAGTTCAAAAAGAATTAATTTCTCGCAAGTCCGAGTTTAAAGGCTGTCAGAAAATTTCCGGCTGAAAATGAAGATTTCGGTTTAAAATCCGGTTCAAGGGAAAGATGTCTCCCACAAATCATTGAAACTCTGAATATCCGGTTTAAGAATTTCCGGTTCATAAAGAATACTCTCTCGCAAGTTTGAGTTCTCAGAAAAATTAAAGGTTGCCAAAGAGAGCTTGCTGCCATGATGCAAGGTTCAAACATGGGTATCCTGCTTTGTTGGTTTATCATATTATTGATCACTTGGGGGCTTCCTGTTCAAACATAGGTTTACTCACCAAAGAGAACATAGCATTACTGCCCTCTTGATCCAGCTATCAAGCCAATATTATCATAAGAGCACAGCTCTAGTTACTTCGGTAATCCGGCTATCAAACCAATATGATCACAAGGGGCCAAAGAGAGTCTGTTGCACAACAGAACTCAAACATAGGCACCCACTGAGCACAGCTCAAAATATTGCTCGGGGGCTCTTTGCTTCGCAACGAACAAAGAGTCTACACTTGTAATAGGTTATCAAGCCATGCTTGGAAGCCAGGTGTATTCACCTAAAACCCCGGGTTATCCTGCCTTCTTTAAGTAAGCCACTCCGTCCAGGTAATCCTGGTATGACCCGCCGAACGTTTGGCAAGTCAATCTCATAGACCCTGAACTTGCCAAAGTTAAAACGATGATTGGTTAATGTGAGGTCCATCTTAAAAGGCTTTGTGAAATGATTTAACTCAGTGGCCTGGCAGCCCATGAAAAGCCTCGCATTTATTTTTATGCTTTTATTTGCCAATTTTTTCTCCTTTGATGAGGTTTATAATATTTTATGATAAACTGGCATTTATTGACCTGGCTTGGCTTTCAACTAAAAGTTGTCAGTACATGATCAATTATAATCCGGCGCTTATTGACCCGGTCTGGTTTCGACTACAAGTCGCCAGTATTATATATGGATAATCCGGTCTTTATTACAACCCGGTACGATTTTATCATAAACCGGCAAAATATGGAAGGAGTTATCAGTACTCAAGATTGGGGTTATCACCCTTACTACAAAAAGTTGGTAAACCAACGATGTGATTCACCCTTACTTCTATGATATATTTCATATTTGATTATTCTTAAGTGCAGCCTTGGTTATAAACCCGGGTTATATGTTGGGCATTATGACCCGTCTGGCAGTAAACCGCCAGGACACTTTAAACTTGTTGTATGCAGAAACAGGTTGAATAAAGCGGGATTATAAAACACCTGCATTTATTAACCCGGCCTGGCTTTCGACTATAAGTCGCCAGTATGATGATAAATTATCCAGTGTTTATTAACCCGGCCTGGCTTTCGACTATAAGTCGCCAGTATGATGATAAATTATCCAGTGTTTATTAACCCGGACTGGCTTGGGATTGTAAGTTGCCAGTATATATTTGGATTGCGCCATTGGAATCATGCGTTCATAAATCATTGGATTATATTATTCAAATCTTCAAATAGCCAACATGGCTGGATTTTATTATGGTTATCGGTAACTGGTATTATGATTAAAGTTTTCAAAGTCGCTTTAGCGCAATGGCTATTATATTATCAATGGATATGATTTATTACAATTGAAGGAATAGTTCCGAGTCGCTGCAGGCTTACGACCCGACACTTGGAGGCTACATTATTTAAGTTGAGATTATATCAAATATGCAAGTTTCATGTCGCT
>NW_021290134.1:6558-12375 GCF_002162155.2 Triticum dicoccoides
TGCTCCTCGCACCGTCCCGTAGTCGTGCACGTGCCGCCCGGTGCTCGTGCTCGCGGTGAGCACGCGCGCACCCGCGCGCCCCGTCGCGCCCGTTGTCGCTCGTGCCACCTGCGGCTGTTGCCGCCCACGCCGCCGTCCCGCTCCGCCTGCAGCCCCCGTGCACTACTCCTGCCTTCCCCGCTGACGACCGCCGGGCCCGCACCTCGCCGAGACCACGTGCGTGGCGTCCCGGTACCTCGCCGCCCCTGGCTGCCTCCTTGTCGCCGGCGGCAGCGCCACTGGCCGCGCCCGAGGCCATCGCTTGGGCTTGCCCCGGTGGGCGCTCGTGGCCGTGCCCGTGAGCCCGCGCGCCCACACGCCCATAACCACTAAGGCCCCTATGGGCCTATGACAAACGGGGCCTTCGCCCCAGAACATTAAAAAAAAATAAAAAAAAATATAAATAAATAAATAATAAATAATAAAATAAATAAAAACAATAAATATAATTAATAAAATTAAAATGATTTAATAATATTATTAATTAATTAATTAATTAATTAAGTTAATTAATCCAGTTTAATTAAATTAATTAACTAGTTAAGTTTAATTAAACTGTAACTAGATTAACCTAAACCCTAAATTAATTTAATTAGAGAATGACAGGTGGGTCCCACTGGACCCACATGTCAGGGTTGACTCAGTCAACCCCTGTTGACTGCTGATGTCAGCATGACATCATGCTGACGTCATAAATACATTTTTTTCGAATTAATTAAATAAATAATTAAATTCCAAAATTGTTAAAATCTTTTAAAAATCATATCTTTTAATCCGTAACTCGGATTAAAATATTTTCAACGTGAAAGTTGCTTAGAACGACGAGACGATTCCGGATACGCAGTCCGTTCGTCCACCACACCCCCCTAACCTATCGAACCCGCAACTTTCCCCCTCCGGCTCCTCTGCCCGAAAACACGAAACACCGGGAATACTTTCCCGGATGATTCCCCCTTGACCAGTACCACCTTATACCACGTTAGGGCACGCCTAGCATCGCTTCTTGACATGTCATGCATCGATATGCATCTGTTTACTTGGTATTCATTGTTTCTTCCCCCTCTTCTCTCCGGTAGACTACGAGACCGACGCTGCTGCTGCCCAGTTCGACTACGGAGTTGACGACCCCTCTCTCTTGCCAGAGCAACCAGGCAAGCCCCCCCTTGATCACCAGATATCGCCTATTCTACTCCATACTGCTTGCATTAGAGTAGTGTAGCATGTTACTGCTTTCCGTTGATCCTATCCTGATGCATAGCCTGACATTGTTGCTACACCTGTTGATACCTTACCTGCAATCCTAAATGCTTAGTATAGGATGCTAGTTTATCATCATTGGCCCTACATTCTTGTCAGTCTGCCTTGCTATACTATTGGGCCGTGATCACTCGGGAGGTGATCATGGGTATATACTATACATACATACATACTATACAGATGGTGACTAAAGTCGGGTCCGCTCGAAGAGTACCCGCGAGTGATTCACGGATTGGGGGCTGAAAGGACCTTTGTCCCGACGGCCCTCTGTGTGGATCTTTGTGGCGGAGCGACAGGGCAGGTTGAGACCGCCTAGGAGAGAGGTGGGCCTGGCCCTGTTCGGCGTTCGCGGACACTTAACACGCTTAACGAGATCTTGGTATTTGATCTGAGTCTGGCTACGAGCCTATACGCACTAACCATCTACGTGGGAGTAGTTATGGGTATCCCGACGTCGTGGTATCAGCCGAAGCACTTCAGACGTCAGCGACGGAGCGGCGTGCGCCGAATTGGGCTGGAACGCCACTAGGCTAGGTCTGCTTTCGGCCGCGTACGCAACGTGCAGGTGTGCTATGGGCGATGGGCCCAGACCCCTGTGCGCTTAGGTTTAGACCGGCGTGCTGGCCTCTCTGTTGAGCCTAGGTGGGGCTGCGACGTGTTGATCTTTCGAGGCCGGGCATGACCCAGGAAAGTGTGTCTGGCCAAATGGGATCAAGCGTGTTGGGGAATGTGGTGCACCCCTGCAGGGAAGTTAATCTATTCGAATAGCCGTGATCTTCGGTAACAGGACGACTTGGAGTTGTACCTTGACCTTATGACAACTAGAACCGGATACTTAATAAAACACACCCTTCCAAGTGCCAGATACAACCGGTGGTCGCTCTACCTCAGGGATATGAGGAGGGGATCGCCGGGTAGGATTATGCTATGAGTTGTTACTTGGAGATGCTACTTGGAGGACTTCGACCTACCCTCTTCTGCCTGTTGCAAGACGAAGGTGACCAGAAGCGTAGTCTTCGATAAGACTAGCTATCCCCCTCTTATTCTGGCATTCTGCAGTTCAGTCCACTGATATGGCCCTTTACACATATACCCATGCATATGTAGTGTAGTTCCTTGCTTGCGAGTACTTTGGATGAGTACTCACGGTTGCTTTGTCCCCCTTTTCTCCCCTTTTCCTTTCTTTCTGGTTGTCGCAACCAGGTGCTGGAGTCCAGGAGCCAGACGCCACCGTCGACGACGACCCCTACTACACCGGAGGTGCCTACTACTACGTGCTGCCCGCTGACGACGACCTGGAGTAGTTTAGGAGGATCCCAGGCAGGAGGCCTGCGCCTCTTTCGATCTGTATCCCAGTTTGTGCTAGCCTTCTTAAGGCAACTTGTTTAACTTATGTCTGTACTCAGATATTGTTGCTTCCGCTGACTCGTCTATGATCGAGCACTTGTATTCGAGCCCTCGAGGCCCCTGGCTTGTATTATGATGCTTGTATGACTTATTTTATTTGTAGAGTTGTGTTGTGATATCTTCCCGTGAGTCCCTGATCTTGATCGTACACATTTGCGTGCATGATTAGTGTACGATTGAATCGGGGGCGTCACAAGTTGGTATCAGAGCCGACTGCCTGTAGGAATCCCCCTTCCACATTCCTTGGCCGAAGTCGAGTCTAGACATTGAAAAACTTTTACTAACATGGCTGTGTGGCCCATGGGCCCACGTCGCCATTTGGTGGTACTAGGATCTTTTACTCCTCGACCTTTACTCTGGGACGCTGATCTCTCCTCTATTCGGGTTAAATGAAGTTTACTAAATCTAACAATAGGATCTCGTTATCACTTTCACCCGGAGAGCCCCTTGTTACTGATGATCGTCTGCTGCACCAGAAGACCCTGAAGATACTCTCCGCTGTTAACCCGACAATTTGTGTTCATCGCGTTTGCAATTCCCCTTCCACCGCAAACCCTTATGGATAACTACTTACACTTGCCATTCATACGATCATCCCCCATTGATCTTGTTATTACAAGATATTCCAAAGTTTTCTCTATTGTTCCGAGGATACTTTGTGCCTACTGCTAGCAGTTCTTTGCCACATGAATACCCCTTCAAATAAATCCTCGCACTTGTCGAGTATCCGCTCATCCCCAGTTGATTCATGTATTTCACAAAAGTATTCAAAATACTATTTGAACTTCCGAAAATCCTGAGTAGCCTATTGCTCTTGTAATTCTTGCTTGCTTGCATTATGGTTAATCCCATACGTCTCTAGTCTTATTGACCTTCCTTGTCATTATCATTTTGAGTCTGTTGACTCAGTATGTTTACGAATACACACAATCATCATTGATCCTTATAAATTATCTTTCCGGCTGAGCTGCCATCCTTTTAACTGGAATTGGTTCTCGACCAATCCAATTGTCGTTGATTGTACCCTAAGGCTATTCAACTTATCCATCTCTAATCAGAGCCTTGCTTCTGATCCCTCGATTTGGAAATCATAATTCCTTTGCATTTGACAATTGAGTTAGTCAGTTGTTTCTATAATCTGATCTCCTTGCATTCTTCTTCCTCTACTCGAGTACCGATGCTCATGTCAGACCCCTTGTGGACCACCAGATCCTTTGTTGGATTTTATCTGACAATGCCCTTCATATTCAATAACCTTGTGAGCTTTTCCTCTGATACATAATGCCTTTGGTAAATTGTATCCTCTACTTTCTCAACCATGCTCTGCCTTCGAGCTTGAGTTAATTACTTCTAAAGATTCTGGTATATGATTCTAAGATGCCACGATGGGTTGAACCTATGCCTTCCTTGATATGTGTGAACTCGAAAGTTTTCACGAATAATACTCTTCTGGTGCTTCACCAGATAAAATTTCAACACTGCAACTTCATCGAACGTGAGAAGTGAATGAAAGGTTATGCATGGGAGAAGTGGGAGTCGACCTTGAACTTGTGTTCATGCCCATGGACACGATGTAGATCTTATTATTAAAGCTTCTCTTAAATGAATTATTCCTTTGGTACAAGTTCATCTTATATCTAGGATCTGGCCTTTTGCAATCGTGGTTCCGACCATGATTGTTCTTCTTTGATCTCATTTCTCGGACAAGTTAAAACAATTGTCTTCTATGGATCAATACACCAGACCAACCTTTACTTTGATCTTGTGTCGAGTATTACCCCCTGGTATCTCGAGATTATCATGGAACTGCATAACTTTTTATGAGTTCTTCATCAAGTGCTACCTTCCCACTGATTCCAATTTCTCACGGGCTCTGAGTTATTAAACACTCAAAGACACCGATAACTGAACCAAGTCCGCACTACGGTTCAACAACTCTTCGGTAAGCTTCTATAAGTACGAGTTTGTACCCGATCACGCCATTCCTAGCCTGTTTGGCTATATCATTGTCGTGATGATTTTAACTGTGCTACCCGGTCCTTCTTCTCGGAGCACAATTTTTGACGATGAGCTAACCTTACGTCGATCCTCATCGTCATACCATTTCGCCTTGAACAACAAGCTTGGTTTCGAGTTGTGTCGTACCCTTGGTTCCAATAACCTTTCACTTCATCATTACTTTGACTTGATGTCGTCGCCGATCGATTACATCTTCATGAACTCTCGCGACAAAGGTGTCGTGATCATCAACATTCTGAGCTCATCCAGGATATCAGCTGAATTCATGATGAGAAATACCATCCTTGCCCCTCGATGATTCCTATTCTCATCGACCACTTTATTGCCTTCCGTTCAACACAACTTGTTCGTGTTTTGTGTAAACCTTGAGATCACTGCTACCCAACAGTTGATCTTCCTTACCTCGGGAGTATTACCATCTCTTTTGTCAAGAATGTGGTGAGAATTTCACCACCTCTTAATAATTCTTGATATCATAATACTTCTTGCCATCTTCGTTCATTCCTTGGTCCCCGTATTGTTTTCAACCGGAATACCAACAATGGAGCTATGACGTGTGAATTCAAAACTTCTAACAACCCTATTGCTTTGAATTGAATGGGCGATAGTTCATTCTAAGTCCTTCGCTAATTGAATCACCATTCTGACATTGGTCGTGCAACCCAACCCATATTTCGGGCGCACCTCTCAACCAATGTTTAATTGTGTATGTTTTCCTCGAGCATACTTCCTTATATCGTTTGATCTGACAAATGTTATCTCCTTGTTCACTTAATGGTGGAAATCCATCTTTTGGGAATCTCGGTGAATTGCCGTTGAGTTCACCAGACACCTCCTTGTCCTCTCCTTGGGTTAATGATGGACTCTTGTTAACGGACATCACTTCATAGATCATTTCCCCGGAATCTTACAATGTCATCTCGTCAATTTGCGTTGCACCTTTTCTTCTCAGGTATTCTAAGTCTGAGGTATCCTGACACCAATCGGATCTGAATCTCGGTCAGATATGATGGTTGGCACAACTTTCCAAGAGTTATGATGTTGATCCTTTGATGACCCGGTAACATGATGTCATGCCTAGCACCCCCCCCCCCC
>NW_021290134.1:12412-13719 GCF_002162155.2 Triticum dicoccoides
CGGCTGGAGGACCTATCATTATAGATTCCTTTTCAGCAAGGTTATCCATTCATCCATGAGGAGATTGTAAGACTTATTCTACAAGTTATTCTTGATGGATCCTTCGTGTTTCCAAAGTCTGATCTTCACCTGAAGACCATGTCACTGCTATCTCGAAGCATGTCAATGGTACTCCGATTTTCAGCAGGCACGTTTGAAGCACGATGCTATATTTTAATTATCAATTATCCTAACACCGTTGTATGAGTAATATCATGAGATTCCTCCCCCCTAACCAAATGGTTTTCTACTTTATATCCTGTCATGGATATCTTGCTCTGCTTGTCCTTGGGAAGGATATACCCTCGAAATATGTGTTTAATATTATTTTCCTTTCCATTGTTCTGTTTAATTTGATGATCATATTTTCCTTCCATTGGTTTGTTTAAACCTTTTCTATGATCTATAGGATTTAAGCAGTAATAATCCACTGCTTGTGCAAACACCTCGATGTACAACTCTGTCAGTAAGACCTTGTTACTATTGTTGATGACATTCTGGTAACCACCGATGGACGGGAACCTTGCCTATTGGTCCGCCTCGTTTCAACGAGCAGGAAAATGGTTCTCTTCGTCCCTCGCCCTTGGTACCAACGTTGTTGCCGACATAGCTGACATGGTACTCCCTGACATGCCTTGCTATCATGACCGTGCAAGATGTCAATGCTCCTATTAAAAGAAAAAAACCACATGGTGGGCCCATAACCCACAGTTTCACAGGATCGAAACCTGACTCTCCTATACACCCTGTTGTCAAAGTTATTCCTCGAGCTTGACTTCGTATGTAATTCACGGGCCACATGCCTAGTAATCTGTTATGGTATCAGACGCAATACTTACTCTCGCTACTCTGAACCCCTTTCTCACTCTGGTTCAGACTTCGAGCAACTATCTATCCGCTTGGAACCTCTTATTGTACCTTCGTACCTTACTCTCGATGTATTTCATATGTTCAACTCGAGAGATAATCTTTTGCTCATTCATGGGTTAACCCCAGATTGTTTCCCTCAAAAGCATTCTGTCATAGCTGAGCTGCCCCTTATCCTTTCATAAGTACGATGGAGTTCCCGAAGAAAGGACGACAACTTTATCATGATGCATTGGAATAAATAGTTGAAGACATCAACGAAAGGGATTAACTTCTTCGAGAAGATCCATTAGAATATCGTAACCAAAACTTTCCCCCTTACTCCCCTCTTAAATCTCGGGACGAGATTTCTTGTAGTGGAGGAGAATTGTGACGCCCGGGTAATTAAGCTACAGTAACCC
>NW_021290135.1:0-811 GCF_002162155.2 Triticum dicoccoides
ACTAGCTCAGGAGCTCCGCCTCGACTCCCTCTTCCTCCCCACCGCTCCACAGCTCCCCGGAAGCCCTGCATCGCCGCCACGTCGCCGTTCCCCTCTTCGGGCTCCGACCACCGTCGCCGTCGAATTCGCCGTCTCCAGCGCGTCCCCGAGCCCGCTTCGACGCCCACTGCAACCGCGGTGAGATACGCCACCGTTTCCCCCTCTCCTTCCCCTCGTTCCCTCACCGTAGCCACCTCCCCACCACGGCCGAACCTCCGCCGTCGCCGAGCTCGCCGTCGACGCAGCTCCGGTGACCATTTGGTCACCCCGGCGAGTCCAACGAGTTCGCAAGACCCCGTAGAGCATTCCTAGCGCCTCGCTTCGCTCGACTTCGAGCTCCAGCACCGTTCCCGTGCACGACCGAACCCCGGCGGCCGCAGCCGAGCTCGCCGCCGTCGACTCCGGCCACCCCGACCCCAACGGGCTCCGCCAAGAGCTGCGGGTTGGCCTCAGCTCCACTCCGGTGGTCTCCGCGGCCCCTCTGGTGGCCGAAATGACCAAAACCACTTCCGCCGCCGCGTCGGGCTCGCCGGCGACTAAACGCCGGCAGCCGACATCCACTTTGACCACGGGTGGGCCCTGGTTGACTCCCCTGAGTCAATGACAGGTGGGGCCCAGCCCTGTTAATTAAACAGGATTAGTTTTAATTAAGTTTTAATTAAAATAATCACCCTGACATGCGGGACCCACTATCAGGTTTGACCTGGACCAGTTCCGTTGACCTGCTGACGTCACACTGACGTCAGGCTGACGCAGTAATTGATTTTCTGGA
>NW_021290136.1:0-1693 GCF_002162155.2 Triticum dicoccoides
TTGATTAATATTCTTCTCGCGGTCAACGCATGCACCACATAAAGGGATCTGATGTCGGGTGAAGTTGTCAAATATTTATTGGTCATGCTGATTTCTAGACCAGCACCATGCTTTTTACTCAACAACGTTCACTTAGCAATTTATATATACAAATACATTACAAACAATTGTGGCAGCGAAGTCACAGATACAGACGACGACTTTTTTCTCTTGATAGGAAACATACCATGCGTCGTACCTCCGGTGGCTATTAAATCGTCTTATATCTTGTGAAGCTTGCCAAATGACAGAACACTTTAAGAAGAGTTGCTTTATTTGTGGTGAAAAAAAGAGTTCCTTCGCACTAATGAATCTTCAATGTAGATGCATGTGTGTGGGGCTGAGGTATACAAATATCATTTTCGTTGGATTTCATGACTTTCTACACATGTTCCTAGAGGCACTGGGCCAGCAGAAATTCAGATGGGGATCACATAGCTGAAGAAGGCTGACAGCAATGGAGCATCACTGGTTAGCACGTCTATGGAAACACTAAGAGTGGTTCGTATGTACAAATGTGTATATAGCTTAGCTGGAGTGATTTCAGATTTGCAACACCCTCTTTATTTTTAAGAACCATATAATGCTTAGCTGGTGTGGTTCATATGTACTGAAGATAGATAAAAAATAGCGACGTTCATTTACAATCCATGTTATGCTTGGATTTATCAAGTCAATTGGGGATTGTAGTTTCATTCTTCTGTGCACCCTCAGAGAGAGACGAAAAATGAGGCGAAGTATGACAAAACTCATTTACACAGAAAAATGCAAAGATCAACTTTGGCATGGATACATTTTAGTTCAACGCCCCATATTTCGTTTAAGGTGCAATCTGCTCAACTGATCCCTTCAGAATGTATCCTTTTTACATTAGTCCAAGTTAGTACACATGTATACTATGTGATCTTGCCAACATTTTCTGGAGTGCGGCGATTTGGTGCCCGGGCTCAGATGAGCCCGGGCGTGAACAGTAGCCCGATTTAAAATACAAACAAGGTTCAAAAAATTCCAATTTTTTTTGTGGCGCAAGATGCTTCTGTGCGTGAACCCCGTGCAAAATTTTGTAAAGTTTGGACATTCGAGAAGCTCGTGGCAAAAAAGACAAATTTCGGATGTCTGAGAAACTTTTGAAAATCGCACTGTTCATGCCTGATTTTGTCTTTTTTGCCACGGGGTTCTCGAATGTCCAAACTTCACAAAATTTTGCACGGAGTTCACACACAGAAGTATCTTGCACCACAAAAGAAATTGGAATTTTTTGAACATTTTTTGTATTTCAAATCGGGCTACTGTTCACCGGGCTCATCTGAGCCCGGGCTCTGCCTTGAATTATCGCATTTTCTGCGGTTTTTCTATAGACTACGTCGCTATTAGCTCCAGATGGTTGCTTCACACAGCAAGGGCTAGGTAAACGTCCCCCATTTGATTATCTAATCTTGGTGTATCTTTTATTTTCTTTCTTAAAGTTCTAGATTTTTTCAGCAAGCTCAGACTGATGCTTAGGGCATCTTCAGCCGGCCACCCAAGAAGCCTCCCCAAGCCATTTTTTGGGCGCCGGCGGCAAAAATTCCTCCCACTCACGCCCCCAAAGCGTCACTTTTCGCCGGATTTATAGAAAAATAGCGCCGGTAGTACCACCCCGAACCCAGCTCCC
>NW_021290137.1:0-533 GCF_002162155.2 Triticum dicoccoides
TGTACAAAACAGACAATCTCCTTCGAAGTATCAGGGTTTCATACGGAAACTCGTCTGTTACAAAGGGATTTCATTTCTTTTGAACTTATTTGAACCCCCTTGTTTTTCTGTGTTCAAAATGCACCATTCAAAGCCACATCATCAATTTACAACCCTTTCTGACTTCATTTGTTATTTTTCATGCATTTACTGATTATTTTGAGCTATAAGACCATGAAACTGAAAAGCATTTGAAATGAACTCTGAAAAGGTTCCAAGTTGGCATGGTATCATCATTTCACCCACATAGCATGTGCAAGAAAGTAGAGAGGCTTACGGCAAAAACTGGATGCACTTCGTGTACAAAACAGACAATCTCCTTCGAAGTATCAGGGTTTCATATGGAAACTCGTCTGTTACAAAGGGATTTCATTTGTTTTGAAATTATTTGAACCTCCTTGTTTTTCTATGTTCAAAATGCACCATTCAAAGCCACATCATCAATTTACAACCCTTTCTGACTTCATTTGTTATTTTTTATGCATTTACTGATT
>NW_021290138.1:0-1509 GCF_002162155.2 Triticum dicoccoides
CTCACGAGCTCGCCGTCGACGATACCGGCCACCCCAGGCTCGGCCACCACCACCGTTCGACGCGCGGGAGCAAGAGCTCTCCAACGAGCCCAAGAACGGCCTCGCCCGTGCCCTGTAGCGCGATCCCGCATCGCGCCGCCGTCTCGGGCCTCGCCGGCGTCACGTCGCCGGTGGGTTTGACCCACTTTGACCACGGCAGGACCCCCTGAGTCCCTGACAGGTGGGCCCAGCCCTGTAGCTAATTAGGATTAGCGCTAACCACTGTTAGTTAACCCCCTGACACTGACCAGTGGGCCCCAGCGCCACTAATCCCTAATTAGGATTAATTTAACCCTGTTAAACCCCCCTGTCACTGACGTGTGGCCCCCACACGTCAGGTTTGACCCCAGACAGCCGCAGTTGACCACTGACGTCATGCTGACGTCATGCTGGCGCAATAATTATAATTTCTGGATTTAATTTAAATCAGGAAATTCCAGAATAATATTTAAACTTCAAAAATTCATAACTCTTATTCTGTAACTCCAAATTGGACAAATTATATATGAAAAATGATCAGAAAAATCCAATCTATCCATCTGTACTATTTTCATGCATGATCAAACAAGTTAAATTGATGTTTCAAGCAGAACAAGGAAAAGCACTTTAAAAGGCCATATTTGAATTTGAAATTTGAATCTTTGATTCAAATTTGTTCAAACCCTTCTGTATTTTAGTTGCATTAGCCCAACACACTCATATTGCCATGTTTCATGCATGCATCATATTGTTGCACATTGTTTGGTGATGTTGTGTATCGGTGTTCCTGCGACAGGTTCTGCCTCTGAGGAGTACCGTGATTACCCTAACGAAGAACCGTATCCGTGCATCGAACCATCAGGCAAGCAACCAGCCATTGATCATATCGATACAATCCCATGTTCTCGCTCCTGCTCTCTTTTACTGCATTAAGACAACGCGTTTCAAACTGCTGTGTGCTACGGTAGTTGAACCCATTTCCTCTGCATGACCTGTCATTGCCACAGTAACTAGATGAAACCCACTAGCATGTGTAGGAGTTGATTGAGCCATATGTATGTGTTGTTCCTACCTTGCTATGCCTGCTATGCTTAGAGTCGTGTCAGGTCTGGTTCATCTAGGTGATGGGCTAGAGTGAAATGTTATGTCGGTAATGAGAGTGGTGTGGTGAACACGATTTGGTAAAGGTATCGATGAGAGGCCATGTAGGAGTACATGGTGGGTTGTTTCATTGAAGCCGACCTTAAGCACTGAGATCTGTATGTGTGATTTAAGAATCAGCTACTACCATGCATTGGGCCCGAAACCAATGGACCCTCTCGGCTTCTTATTCACCCTAGTTCTCTGTCCAGGAGTTGCAAGTAGTTTCTGGTGTTTGTAGCCTACTGGAGGCCGTGGACAGCGCTGACCGTAGGGGTGGGCTGTGATGCGGTAGGTACGTGGCCGGGTGTACCGAATACCCGTTAGGTATCTCGGGAACCCTGTTCACAT
>NW_021290139.1:0-2298 GCF_002162155.2 Triticum dicoccoides
GCAGCGAGCCACGAACTGAGACCAGCAGAGATGCAAGTGCCATGGGGCTCAACCCACCAAGAAGGAGGATCAAGAAGAACAGCCGCTGTAGATCTCCAGGCGCCGGATCCAACGATCCGACGAAGCCAGCGGCGAAGACCACCACCCTGCGCCGGCCGACATCATCCAAGCGCCAGATCCAGATGGATCCGGCCTGAACATTGCGGTGCCGCGACCACTTGATTTGAAGACCACGCATCCACCACCTCGTCGTGTACTCGGATCCAAGCCGCAGCCGCCGCACCATGCCGCCAGCGCAGCAAAGATGCTCGCCCGCCGCGCCGCCGGACACGTGCTAGCCCAACGCCGCTTCGTGATCTGGCCGTCCCGTGCCGCCCGAGACGCTCGAAGGGGGAGAAGCCCCGCCGCCGCCCTGCCAGCCAGGCTTTGCCCGGCGCCAGTGCAGACGGTGGCGAGGAATGGAGGGGGGCGGCCGGGGTCGAGAAACGGCGGCTAGGGTTTCCCCCCGGGTCACCCACAGGGGCGACACGAGGGGGTCGAGGGGAAAAAGGCTGCACTGACTTGGGGAAGTGTTCATCAGTCATGTACATGATCCTTTGTCTCTAGTTTATCTCCAGCAATGACTATGTTTACCCTCTGGCCTCTGCTTTTGGTTGCAGCTTGAGGAAGCAACAGCTAAATTGGAGAATTCAGTTAGCTTAACTAAGATTTGTGTTACTCCTCTAAAAAATGTGTTACTGCCTTGCTAGCTTCTGAATCTATAAATTCATCTCCAGTGGATAGAGGTTTTTACGTCGTGATTTCCTTAGTTGTATTGTGCATGATTCTGTTTCTGTAATTTATTCCCAGCAGTTACACTTTTTACTCTGTGCTCTCCGCTGGTTAAATGGGCGCATCAGTAACTGTCTCCACCAGGTGGGGACTGAAGATTGCTAACCGGCTTCCATTGTTGACGAGCAAGGTGGCACTCCCAACAGGTTGCATGGTACGACTCCGCATTCTTAGTTTCTTACTGCTGCTGGTGGCTTTCTTGTGTGGTTCCCCATTTTCATGCTGTAAATTGTGTGCCCATCTGTTCCCTCTCTAGTCTCTATGTTTCCCATGAGCTTTGATTCATCTCTATGTTGGTAATGCCTTTCTTGCATAGAGCAAACCTTTGGAAACCGAGAAAATCCACAAGCCAAATGTGTAACGTGGTTTATCAGGAGCAGACTTTAGACCAGCCCCTTTAATGGACCGACTTGCTGAGGTCTTCCTGCGACACCGCGTACTAGGTCACAGTCATGGTCATCTCCTTCACATTGTATGAAGTACACCACTGCCACATCTAGGTACACATCCACATGGGTACGAGGGTCCTTATCATCATCTGGAACAAACTTGCACTAGCACATTCAGTTTCTGTAGTTTATCTCCAGCGACTAGAATGTTTACTCTACGCTCCCGGTTGGAGCTTAAGCAAACACCAACTAAAGCTGGGGAAGGAGTCAGTTACTATTACTTAGCTAAGTGAGCTATCTATAAATTGGAGCTACTGGTTTGCTTGCTTCTGTACCTATAAATCCATCGGCCATCGCCAATGGTTAGATTTTTTTTTTTTTTTGATTTGTGGCTCCTTTGGCCGCAGCTTAAGCGACACTATCTAATGTTGGTGATGGATTCGGTTACTGTCAGTGTCACCTAGACCTATCTCGGTTGGAAGCCATATCAGTTAGGTTGCCTCCACTAGGTGGGTACTGAAGATTGCTAGCCGGCCTCCGTTGTCGACGAGCAGGATGACAATCATAACAGGTTGAATCGTACGATCCCGCGTTCTCCTGATGCCCTACCTACTGCTGGTGAGTTTCTTGTGTGGTTCCCCATTTTCATGCTGTAAATTTTGCGTGCTCATCTGTTTCCTCTCAACGTTGGAATAAACTTTAGACCGGCCCCTTTAATGGACCGACTTGTGGCCAAATTTGGTGTTTGACCCTTTTGCGACAGTTTAGCCAAATATGGCCCTACTTTAGAATTTTTTTGACATCTGACCCTTTTCCTACCGTCCAGGTCGATGGCGGTAGCATATAAGAGCCTACCGCTGAGGCCCTTGGCGGTACGGGTGCACACCGTACCGTAAATAGTTTCTAAGTATCACACACATTGCCTGTACCCATCTACCGCCAGGCACCTCTCGGCGGCAGGGGTGCACAGGCTACCGCCAATCTGTTTGGCGGTAGGGCTGCACTGCGCTAACATGGATAAGTTGCCTACCACAAAGGACCTCGGCGGTAGGCTGGTATACCCTGCCGCCATCGACCC
>NW_021290140.1:0-905 GCF_002162155.2 Triticum dicoccoides
GTACAGATGGATTCCTTGAATTTTTCTGATAATTTTTCATATATAATTTATTTAATTTGGAGTTACGGTTGATTTTCTATGAATTTTAGAAGTTTATACAATTTTCTGGATTTTCTGATTTATTTTAAATCCAGAAAATCATTTAATGCGTCAGCATGACATCACCTTGACGTCATCAGGTCAACGGGGCAGATTCAGGTCAAACCTGACCAGTGGGGTCCACTGGTCAGTGACACAACTAATTAACCAAGTTAATTAGCCTTAAGTTAATTCTAACTAAACTGTTTGTGGGGCCGGGGCCCACTGGTCAGCGACTAATCAGCTAACTAACCTAGGTTAATTAGTGTTAAACTAATACTAACTAAAATGTCAGGGGGGGTGGCCCACACGTCAGTGACACACGGGGAAGGTCAAACCTGGGTCAACTCGCCGGAGTTGACCCGTGACTCGTCGCCGGCGGAGCCAGAGACGGCGGAGGGGTGCGGTTTCCTCCTCCGGCGACCAAATGGCCAGCGGAGAGCGTCTACGTGACGCGGGCGCTCGTCCGCGTCGAGTAGTGGCAGCGGCTGGGCCTAAGATGGCCGGAGTCGTCACCGGCGTCGAGCGTGGCGGTCGCCGGAGCTCGGGCGAGCTCGGGGTTGATGCTACGGTGGCCGGGGAGGCTCGTGCGGGGCACCTACGTGTTCCAGGCAGCGCGGGGAGGAAGCTGAGCACGACAGCCGGGCCACTAGGTGGCCGGAGGCACGTCGGCGGCGATCACAGACGGCGGCGGGTTTCGGTCATCAAGGGGGCGACGGCTACGGCAACCAAACGAAGAGGGAAAGAGGGGGAAACGGTGGCGGAGCTCACAGGGGTTGCGACGGTGGCCTCGGGGAGCTCGGGGAGGCGTCGGAGGCGGCGAATCG
>NW_021290141.1:0-956 GCF_002162155.2 Triticum dicoccoides
CAGTTAAACCCCACCATCCCTTTGTTGAAAATGATGCATATGTAGTTAGTTCTGATGTAAGTCTTGCTGGGTACATTTGTACTCACGTTTGCCTATTTTATGTTTTTGCAGAGAGACTTCAGTCTCACTAGTAGTTCCACGTGGACTTCGACGTTTAGCTTGTTACCTCAGCTACGATCTTGTGCCCTCGGCAGGATCTGATAGATAGTCAGGCTTCTCGGCCTTTTTCATTTATAGATGTCTGTACCCAGACATGATAGCTTCCGCTTGTGCTTTGACTTGTATGCTCTGATTGTTGGGTCGTGAGACCCATGTTTGTAATATCTCGCTCCTCGGAGCCTATTGAATAGATTACTTGAGTCATAGAGTCATGTTGTGATGCCATGTTGTATTTGCACATATCGAGCATATTGTGTGTATGTTATTGAAATGCTTGGTATGTGTGGGATCTGACTATCTAGTTGTTTATCTTTAGTAGCCTCTCTTACAGGGAAATGTCTCCTAGTGTTTCCACCGAGCCATGGTAGCTTGCTACTGCTCCGGAACACTTAGGCTGGCCGGCATGTGTCCTTCTTCGTTCCTGTGTCTGTCCCTTCAGGGAAATGTCACGCTTTGAGTACCGGAGTCCTGTTAGCCCGCTACAGCCCGGTTTACCGGAGTCCTGCTAGCCCAGTGCTACAGCCCGGACCCACTTGCTGATGACCGACACGTTCGAAGCTGGGTCATGGATGCCTGTCCCTGTAAGTCTGTGCCACTTTGGGTTTACGACTAGTCATGTCAGCCCGGGCTCTTTATCATATGGATGCTAGCGACACTATCATATACGTGAGCCAAAATGCGCAAACGGTCCCGGGCAAAGGTACGGCGACACCCGTGGGGATACCGTGCGTGAGGCCGCAAAGTGATATGAGGTGTTACCGGCTAGATCGATGTGACATTGAGTCGGGGTCCTGACA
>NW_021290142.1:0-840 GCF_002162155.2 Triticum dicoccoides
CCCCTACAGCCCATGTGGCCCCCCCGGGACAGGTGGACCCACCCGGTGGACCCCCGGGACCCTTCCGGTGGTCCCGGTACAATACCGATAACCCCGAAACTTGTCCCGATGCCCGAAACAGGACTTCCCATATATAAATCTTTACCTCCGGACCATTCCGGAACTCCTCGTGACGTCCGGGATCTCATCCGGGACTCCGAACAACATTCGGGTTACTGCATATACATATCCCTACAACCCTAGCATAACTGAACCTTAAGTGTGTAGACCCTACGGGTTCGGGAGACAAGCAGACATGACCGAGACGACTCTCCGGTCAATAACCAACAGCGGGATCTGGATACCCATGTTGGCTCCCACATGCTCCACGATGATCTCATCGGATGAACCACGATGTCGAGGATTTAATCAATCCCGTACGCTATTCCCTTTGTCTATCCCAATACCTCGTTCAATCTCGTTACCGGCAAGTCACTTTACTCGTACCGTAATGCATGATCCCGTGACCAGACACTTGGTCACTCTGAGCTCATTATGATGATGCATTACCGAGTGGGCCCAGTGATACCTCTCCGTCATACGGAGTGACAAATCCCAGTCTTGATCCATGTCACCCAACAGACACTTTCGGAGATACCCGTAGTCTACCTTTATAGTCACCCAGTTACGTTGTGACGTTTGGCATACCCAAAGCACTCCTACGGTATCCGGGAGTTACACGATCTCATGGTCTAAGGAAAAGATACTTGACATTGGAAAACTCTAGCAAACGAACTATACGATCTTGTGCTATGTTTAGGATTGGGTCTTGTCCATCACATCATTCTCCCAATGATGTGA
>NW_021290143.1:0-1482 GCF_002162155.2 Triticum dicoccoides
TTCTCGAGAAAAATCATGTACGTGCATTTTAGCAATTCAGGTGTTCTTATTCATATGGTAATAATACTCCCTCCATTCTTGTTTATAGGGCTTAATTCAAAAACCTCACCAACTGAGGTAGATGGTAATTGATGGAATAATTTTTCTAGTTTGGAAAAGTATTCAATTAGTGCGCTGGTTTTCCTCGAATAAATATGTTTACCAATGCACTAAATGCAATACATGCATACCTGACCAATAAATGACCAAAAAAACTTATACACATGCATTGCTGAATTTTCTCTTAATCCTTGCATGCAGCGATTTAATGCACCTCAAAATTTGAACATGGATGGGAAGCAATAAAACTGAGACTTATAAAACGGATAAGCATTTTTTTATATAAACCCTATAAACCATAAGGGAGGAAGTATGACTTCTCTTGAGAATGCATGCTACTACATTTATTACCTCGTATTTGGCTAGTCATAGTCGGGTCTAACTTAGGGTTCCTGTAATAGGAGTATCAGACCTCTCCAATGGAAAGGTGCTTAGATGAGGTGCTAAATGCCTTAAATACCTTAGCAACTCAACTCCCCAATGCATAGGTGCTTAACTTGTTGTTGCTAGGCATACTTTATTTAATGAGTTAGCACCTAAAGTCTTTCATGCATTGGTCAAATTGTTTCATTTAAGTGGTTTTCCTAGGTTCTCACGCTTGGCATTGGTTCTTCCTGGGATCATCAAAGTGTTCTCTCCCCTCCTTAAATGTTGTGCCATGTCATTTTTTCGCTTATGTGGCAGGCTTAGCAACTATTCATTGTGGAGCAGTAGGAAGGGCCTCATGCATGTCGACTATGCAATTATTTTTATGTGACGTAGAATTAATGAAGAAAGAGAAAGTTAAGTATCATAATAAATGTTGTACTATATGTGTTGCATGATAAGCTCATCTATGATACTATACATCATGGGGGTATATCATACATAAGAATCATATGCATGATACTACCCACTACGGGCAGTCTTATATTAGTATCATGTATATGACGCAAGTCTATGGTACTAAATTCATATTATAAAAGTAGTATTATGAGATGTTTGCCTTTATTAGCTTGTAGACTTAATTTTTTTTTGAAAGTGTTATGTGATGTCATCAATATGCCTACTTGGCATTGCATATGATGCAATACTACTATGTTAACCTTATGACTAGTCTTAGATACGCATGATGCTACATATATATTATAACTGGGACTTAATTGCACAGGAACAAATACCACAGAATCAACGAAAACGCCAAAGTTGTGGGCGAAATTATGGAACGAGCGGGACGTTCAGATAATGGTACTCATCAGCCTCGCGCTGCAACTCTTCCTTCTATTAGCCGGTAATGTCGGGCGGCGGCACAGAGTCGGCTGGCTGAGGTTCTTGGTGTGGTTGGCTTATTTAGCGTCATACCCGGTTGCCGCCTCTGCCATTGGCCTCTTCTCCCAGTACGAG
>NW_021290144.1:0-911 GCF_002162155.2 Triticum dicoccoides
ACAACATCAACGCCCACAACTACTTTGTGTTCTACTCGTGCAAAGAATCTACGCAATAGACCTAGCTCATGATGCCACTGTTGGGGAACGTAGCAGAAATTCAAAATTTTCCTACGTGTCACCAAGATCTATCTATGGAGAGACCAGCAACGAGTAGAAAGAGAGTGCATCTACATACCCTTGTAGATCGCTAAGCGGAAGCGTTCAAGTGAACGGGGTTGATGGAGTCGTACTCGTCGTGATTCAAATCACCGATGATCAAGTGCCGAACGCACGGCACCTCCGCGTTCAACACACATACAGCCCGGTGACGTCTCCCAAGCCTTGATCCAGCAAGGAGAGAGGGAGAGGTTGAGGAAGACTCCATCCAGCAGCAGCACAACGGCGTGGTGGTGGTGGAGGAGCGTGGCAATCCTGCAGGGCTTCGCCAAGCACCGCGGGAGAGGAGGAGTAGGGAGAGAGGTAGGGCTGTGCCAGAACTTCGTGTATGGCTCCCATGCGCCTCCCCACTATATATAGGGGTGGAGGGGCTGGTATCTTGCCCTCCAAGTCCATTGGGGCGTTGGCCAAGGTGGGAGGAAAGAAATCCCATCATTTCCTTCCCCACCGATTGTTATCCCCCCTTTTTAGGGATCTTGATCTTATCCCTTCGGGATATGATCTTATTCCTTCTAAGGGGGGATCTTGGTGCGCCTTGACCAGGGGTGTGGGGCCTTGCCCCCACTACCCACGTTCATGTGGGTCCCCCCATGCAGGTGGGCCCCACTCCGGAACCTTCTAGAACCTTCCCGGTACAATACCGAAAAATCCCGAACATTTTCCGGTGGCCAAAATAGGACTTCCCATATATAAATCTTTACCTCCGGACCATTCCGGAACTCCTCGTGACGTCCGGGATCTCATCCGGGACT
>NW_021290145.1:0-2194 GCF_002162155.2 Triticum dicoccoides
AGATCTGATTCTGGAAGAAGGAAGAAAAAGGATGGGGAGACTGAGCCCACACCACACATAGATGGATAGAATTTATAGCCATGGAGACTCGCCGATTATAAAAATAATAAATAGGCAGGTGGGCAGCCAGCTGGTAGAAAATAATTATTATACAAGCCATGCAATATTTGACCGCAAATCAGTTCAACTTCAGATAAAGCAGCAGTTCAAAAGCTGCACATGACAAACATATGAAGATAAAACAACACATTCAGAGCTAGACAGTTGAATTCATTTAGTCATTCAAACATCTTCTCCCTCACAACACAATATTAAAAACATAATATTCAGTACTTCAGTCATAACGATCAAAGAAATGACGCCATTTAGCCCTGGTGGGATGGATGTGGAGCCGTGGGTGCTCTCGCCCTAGCCCAACTGATGATCTGAATATGGTTCCTTCCCCTGCCATCTGGGAAAAGAAGCTCCAGTTCATTGGAGTTGCAAGTGTCCATCACCTCGCATGCACGGCGTCTGTTGAACTCTGCCTCCACTTCCTCCTCCGCAGCACGTCGTGCCATCTGCCTGCACATGCGCCTCCTCCTCCTATGCTCCGCTGTTGCAGCCCTCACATCGATGTCTTCCACCTCCTCCTCTGTGACCTCTCCCAGCTTAGGATCCATCTCGCTTTTCTTTGGTTGCAGCTGGTAGAATGAAAGTGACAGAGGGCTCGGGCTTTATACTCAAAGTGCAGAGGTATCGATAGGCAGCCAGTAGAAAATACTTACTCCGATGTCAACGCACAGTAAGACAACTTTGACATGGAGGAGTCCAACTACACATACGGCATCAATTCAAACAACACTGAAAAACATGTAACTTAATTACACAGTTTCACCAGATTACAAGAAATTGTAGGCTGCAGTCAGCTGCCATACACCACCTCCCCCAACGACCAAATAAAATGGGAATCCGGGGTAGAAACAACTCAAAGAAGCAAAATTGACAACGCAAATATTTTCATACAATCCTCATATCTCTCCCTACAACGCCAATTCGAAAGTAAAACAACAGAAAAAGAAGAACACATTTGCATGGCGGGCGTGGAAAACGACCAAGAACACCAATACTTGTAATCAGAAATTACAGATGAAATTAATCTCCAAAAACTCTAACATACCGTTAATTCTCACATCCAAAACAACAAACCGGACGTAAAAATGAGGCCTACAAACACCATGGTAAACACCAACGCCCCAAACACTACTACTACTACAGAAAAGGCTACTAGAGCGCGGGTAAACTGGCTACTAGCAGCGCGGGTACCCGCGCTACAGCTAAGTAGATAGCAGTAGCGCGGATGCAACCCATGCTACTACTACGTCTGTTAGTAGTAGCGTGGATGGAACCACGCTACTACTATCTCAACCAACGCTACTACTATCCTAAGTAGTAGTAGCATGCACTTTTCCTCCCACGCTACTACTAGCTCAACCAGCGCTACTACTATCCTAAGTAGTAGTAGCGTGCACTTTTCCTCCCACGCTACTACTAGCTAATTAGGAATTAAAAAATAAAATTTAGATGCATTATTCCTCGATAGAAATAGACATGCCCGGTGCAAAATAAACTCGTGTAAAGGAACAACATCTCAACTGAAAGAAATCACGACATCCCATTTAACATCAGACGAACACAACCATCATCTAAAAGGTGGGTACCTTCCCTAGCATTCCACCACCAACCTAAAAAAACCACTTCTCTAGATGTATCTACCAAGGCTTGGAGTTCAGAAGCCGGTGGACCTTCCCCCGGACGATGGTGTCGAGGACCTCCACCTCGGCGATCTCCTATGGCGCGATCACCTGGATGATCATCTGTGTGCAGTAGTCACCGGGCTTCACGGTGAAGTCCACCTCCAAGTGGTTGAAAGCACGACACCCACCGGGCCACGGTAATTCTCCTCGATCACCCCCGCACCCACGTTAGGAAAGTGGAAACTTGTTGGTTCACGTCCTATGTCCAAATCTAGTATTGTATTTTCTTTCTTTATTGCGCATGCACATGAATCAATAGTAACAGCCGAAGGCTAGTCCTTACTTGTTGATCGACACATGAAGAAGGTCGGGTCCCCTCCTTATTGCATGAACGAATCCAAGGAAGACAATGTCAGTGGCTCCAAACCCGTCTTCCACTTATCTGTAGACAAGGCATA
>NW_021290146.1:0-2194 GCF_002162155.2 Triticum dicoccoides
AGATCTGATTCTGGAAGAAGGAAGAAAAAGGATGGGGAGACTGAGCCCACACCACACATAGATGGATAGAATTTATAGCCATGGAGACTCGCCGATTATAAAAATAATAAATAGGCAGGTGGGCAGCCAGCTGGTAGAAAATAATTATTATACAAGCCATGCAATATTTGACCGCAAATCAGTTCAACTTCAGATAAAGCAGCAGTTCAAAAGCTGCACATGACAAACATATGAAGATAAAACAACACATTCAGAGCTAGACAGTTGAATTCATTTAGTCATTCAAACATCTTCTCCCTCACAACACAATATTAAAAACATAATATTCAGTACTTCAGTCATAACGATCAAAGAAATGACGCCATTTAGCCCTGGTGGGATGGATGTGGAGCCGTGGGTGCTCTCGCCCTAGCCCAACTG
Organism: Triticum dicoccoides; assembly: GCF_002162155.2. Classification (NCBI taxonomy): domain Eukaryota; kingdom Viridiplantae; phylum Streptophyta; class Magnoliopsida; order Poales; family Poaceae; genus Triticum; species Triticum dicoccoides. The sequence continues at coordinate 421 of NW_021290146.1, forward strand.
ATGATCTGAATATGGTTCCTTCCCCTGCCATCTGGGAAAAGAAGCTCCAGTTCATTGGAGTTGCAAGTGTCCATCACCTCGCATGCACGGCGTCTGTTGAACTCTGCCTCCACTTCCTCCTCCGCAGCATGTCGTGCCATCTGCCTGCACATGCGCCTCCTCCTCCTATGCTCCGCTGTTGCAGCCCTCACATCGATGTCTTCCACCTCCTCCTCTGTGACCTCTCCCAGCTTAGGATCCATCTCGCTTTTCTTTGGTTGCAGCTGGTAGAATGAAAGTGACAGAGGGCTCGGGCTTTATACTCAAAGTGCAGAGGTATCGATAGGCAGCCAGTAGAAAATACTTACTCCGATGTCAACGCACAGTAAGACAACTTTGACATGGAGGAGTCCAACTACACATACGGCATCAATTCAAACAACACTGAAAAACATGTAACTTAATTACACAGTTTCACCAGATTACAAGAAATTATAGGCTGCAGTCAGCTGCCATACACCACCTCCCCCAACGACCAAATAAAATGGGAATCCGGGGTAGAAACAACTCAAAGAAGCAAAATTGACAACGCAAATATTTTCATACAATCCTCATATCTCTCCCTACAACGCCAATTCGAAAGTAAAACAACAGAAAAAGAAGAACACATTTGCATGGCGGGCGTGGAAAACGACCAAGAACACCAATACTTGTAATCAGAAATTACAGATGAAATTAATCTCCAAAAACTCTAACATACCGTTAATTCTCACATCCAAAACAACAAACCGGACGTAAAAATGAGGCCTACAAACACCATGGTAAACACCAACGCCCCAAACACTACTACTACTACAGAAAAGGCTACTAGAGCGCGGGTAAACTGGCTACTAGCAGCGCGGGTACCCGCGCTACAGCTAAGTAGATAGCAGTAGCGCGGATGCAACCCATGCTACTACTACGTCTGTTAGTAGTAGCGTGGATGGAACCACGCTACTACTATCTCAACCAACGCTACTACTATCCTAAGTAGTAGTAGCATGCACTTTTCCTCCCACGCTACTACTAGCTCAACCAGCGCTACTACTATCCTAAGTAGTAGTAGCGTGCACTTTTCCTCCCACGCTACTACTAGCTAATTAGGAATTAAAAAATAAAATTTAGATGCATTATTCCTCGATAGAAATAGACATGCCCGGTGCAAAATAAACTCGTGTAAAGGAACAACATCTCAACTGAAAGAAATCACGACATCCCATTTAACATCAGACGAACACAACCATCATCTAAAAGGTGGGTACCTTCCCTAGCATTCCACCACCAACCTAAAAAAACCACTTCTCTAGATGTATCTACCAAGGCTTGGAGTTCAGAAGCCGGTGGACCTTCCCCCGGACGATGGTGTCGAGGACCTCCACCTCGGCGATCTCCTATGGCGCGATCACCTGGATGATCATCTGTGTGCAGTAGTCACCGGGCTTCACGGTGAAGTCCACCTCCAAGTGGTTGAAAGCACGACACCCACCGGGCCACGGTAATTCTCCTCGATCACCCCCGCACCCACGTTAGGAAAGTGGAAACTTGTTGGTTCACGTCCTATGTCCAAATCTAGTATTGTATTTTCTTTCTTTATTGCGCATGCACATGAATCAATAGTAACAGCCGAAGGCTAGTCCTTACTTGTTGATCGACACATGAAGAAGGTCGGGTCCCCTCCTTATTGCATGAACGAATCCAAGGAAGACAATGTCAGTGGCTCCAAACCCGTCTTCCACTTATCTGTAGACAAGGCATA
>NW_021290147.1:0-475 GCF_002162155.2 Triticum dicoccoides
CGGGGGCTAGCGCCGGCATCGGGGTCGGGGTCGAGGGCCGGGACGGGGGCGAGCGCCGGGATCGGGGGCTAGCACCGGCGTTGGCGGAGTCGGGGGCGAGCGCCGGGGCCGGGTCGGGCGCGGCGGTGCGATGGGGGAGAGAGAGTGGGGATTTGGGGGGAAATGGCGGGATGAAGCATGGCGAGTGAGAATTTTGGGTTAAGTGGACGTAGCAGTAGCGCGTTACATCAAAACGCGCTACTACTAACATCAGTAGCTGCAGCGGTTTAGGTAAAATGCGCTACTACTAAATTCAGTAGCTGCAGCGGTTTATGCAAAACGCGCTGCTACTACCGTCGCTACTGCCAGTTTTCCTTTTTCTTTTCCTTTATTTTATCCCACTTTTATTTCCCGAGGGCAGTGAACGAAGGGAGGGCGATATATATTGCATCATTTGACGGTTAAATATGTATGCAAAATAGGAACATATATATTA
>NW_021290148.1:0-2768 GCF_002162155.2 Triticum dicoccoides
AGGAAGAACATGCCGAACATCTAAGGCTAGTGTTGAAGAAACTTCGAGAGCATCGTCTTTATGCCAAATTCTCTAAATGTGAATTTTGGTTGTCAGAAGTGACCTATCTGGGTCATGTAATATCTGGTAAAGGTATTGCTGTTAACCCTGAGCGAGTTCAAGCCGTCCTTAATTGGACTCCACCTGAATCGGTCAAGCAAGTTCGGAGTTTTCTGGGCTTAGCGAGCTATTGCCGTCGCTTTGTCGAGAACTTCTCCAAAGTTGCTAAACCTCTAACCGAACTCCTCAAGAAAGATAAAAAGTTCGAATGGACTCCACAATGTGAGCACAGCTTTCAGGAACTGAAAAGACGCCTGACTTCTGCTCCCGTACTGGTACCGCCAGACTTCTCTAAGGACTTTGTTATCTACTGCGACGCCTCGCGACAAGTACTAGGTTGCATTCTCATGCAAGATCGACACGTAATTGCTTACGCTTCACGGCAATTGCACCCACATGAGGAGAATTATCCTACTCATGATCTAGAACTTGCAGCCGTAGTCTATGCACTTAAAACCTGGCGACATTACCTTCTTGGTAATCGTTGCGAAATATTCACTGATCACCAAAGTCTGAAGTATATCTTCACCCAACCGGATTTGAATCTCAGGCAAAGACGTTGGGTTGAGTTGATCACAAATTTCGACTTAGGAATAACTTACACCCCAGGGAAAGCCAACGTCATGGCTGATGCGCTAAGTCGTAAATCTTATTGTAACAACCTGATGTTACAACAAAGTCAACCGCTTCTCCATGAGGAATTTCGGAAGCTTAACCTTCACATTGTTCCTCAAGGTTTTCTTTCCACCTTGGTGGCAAAACCTACCCTTACGGATCAGATCATCAAAGCACAGAAGGTAGATCCGGGAATTTCCCGCATCATGAGAAACATCAAGAAAGGAGTTGCAAATTGTTTCTCCATTGATGATCAAGGGGTCGTATACTTCGGGAATCGACTAGTGGTTCCCAAGGTGCGAAACCTGAGACGAGTGATCCTTAAGGAAGCTCATGAATCTCCTCTCACCATTCATCCCGGTAGTACTAAGATGTATCAGGACCTACGCCAGAGGTTCTGGTGGACTAGGATGAAAAGAGAAATTGCTCAGTATATTGCTAATTGCGACATCTGCTGTCGTGTAAAAGCAGAGCATCAACGGCCTGCTGGCACCCTTCAACCCTTAGCTATTTCTGAATGGAAATGGGATAAAATTGGTATGGATTTCATTACCGGTTTTCCCAGGACCAAGAGAGGGAATAATGCTATCTTCGTCGTTGTCGATCGTCTTTCCAAAGTGGCCCATTTCTTACCCGTTCGTGAGAGTATAACTGCTAGTCAATTGGCAGACTTATACATCTCCCGAATAGTGTCCCTCCATGGTGTTCCTTTGGAAATTAACTCGGATCGAGGAAGTCTTTTCACCTCTCGATTTTGGGAAAGTTTCCAAAATGCTATGGGAACCCGCCTTTCTTTTAGCACCGCTTTCCACCCTCAGTCGAGTGGTCAGGTGGAACGCGTAAACCAGATTCTAGAAGACATGCTTCGAGCCTCTGTTATCTCATTCGGAATGGAGTGGGAGAAATGCCTTCCATTTGCCGAATTCGCTTACAACAACAGCTATCAATCTAGCTTGGGTAAAGCCCCTTTTGAAGTTCTCTATGGACGACGGTGTCGAACACCCCTTAACTGGTCAGAAACCGGGGAAAGACAATTCTTTGGCCCGGATATGATTCAGGAAGCAGAAGAGCAAGTTCGCATCGTTCGTGAAAAGTTGAAAACAGCCCAATCTCGTCAGAAGAGTCAATATGACCAAAAACATAAGGCTATGAGTTTCGAGGTTGACGAGAAGGCTTACCTTCGGGTTACCCCTCTGAAGGGAACCCATCGTTTCGGTATCAAAGGCAAATTGGCTCCTCGTTACATTGGACCCTTTCGCATTCTCGCTAAACGAGGAGAAGTTGCCTACCAGTTGGAACTACCTCCGCATCTCTCCAGAGTCCACGATGTCTTCCACGTTTCTCAACTCAGGCGTTGCTTCTCGGATCCTATCTGTGGAGTGGACCACGAAACGCTTGATCTCCAAGATAATCTTACATATCGAGAGTACCCCATTCGTATCCTCGATCAGGCCGAGCGTACCACTCGACGTCATAATATCAAGTTTCTCAAAGTTCAATGGTCGCACCATTCTGAGGATGAAGCAACTTGGGAAAGGGAGGATCGTCTTCGACTCGAGTATCCCGCCTTCTTTCCGGAAGAACCCAAATCTCGGGACGAGATTCTTTTGAGTGGGGGTGAGTTGTCACACCCTAGCTAGTTCATGCATTAGAGTGTTGCATCATATTTATTCTTTCATCAGAAACCTGAAATGGGGATGACAGAACCCCCAGCCCCCTCTGAAACCAACTAGGGTTTACTAAAAACTTTTTCAATGAACCTGAAATGCCCTTCTAAAATGCCCATCATTTTTGTCTTGGTTCAGAACCTCTGCCAAAAGTGATGCACATTTTCCTAGGCCATCTTAGGGTTTGTGAATTAAATCATAAATATTTGAATTTGGGCATTTAAAATTATATAAAATATTTAAATGCTCAAATATCTCCAAACTAAAATGTTTCATGTTGGAAATAATCCAACTATGGACCAGGAGTAGTTTGGTGATTTTAGGAGTTGCCTAAGTATTTTTATTAATTCAACAAAGTTGCAGAAGTATTAAAAAAACAGAAAACAG
>NW_021290149.1:0-1483 GCF_002162155.2 Triticum dicoccoides
CCGCCGCCGCAAGCTCCGCTCCGGCGAGTGCTGACCACCCCGCGTCCTTCCGTCACCTCCTCCGGATGCGCACGAGCGCTAGGAACCCACAGAGCCTCTCCGCGCGGCGTTTGGCCGCCGGAGCAAGAAACCCGAAGGCCTCCGCCGTCTCGGCCTCGCCGGCGTCAAGCCGCCGGCAGGTTAGGCCCTGCTGACCAGGGGTTTGACCCCCCCTGGGTCGATGACGTGTGGGCCCAGCCCCCCTGTTAATTAGTTTAGTTTATTTTAATTATTTAGCCACTGTTTCACTGCCATGTGGGCCCGAGGCCCTGCTAATTTGGTTTAGGTACTAATTAAATTTTAGCTAACCCACTGACCCGCTGACTGTGGGCCCCAGCCCTTCTAATTACGTTAGTTAAGAATTAACTAAACCCTGTTTAGTTCCTGTGTCACTGACGTGTCGTCCCCACACGTCAGGTTTGACCGGACCAGCCTAGTTGACCCTGCTGACGTCACTGTGACGTGGGGCTGACGCAATAAGTATTTTCTGGATTTAAAAATAATCAGGAAATTCCAGAAAATAGCTAAAACTTCAATAAATCATAGAAATTCAACCGTAACTCCAAATTAAATAATTTATATATGAAAAATTATCAGAAAAATTCAAGGAATCCATCTGTACCATTTACATGCATGTTAGAACAACTTATCACTACTGTTTAGGGAAAATGAAGTGAATGACATTTAAATAACCACATATGGAGTTTGAATTTGAACCTTGGATTCAAACCAACTTCATTTAATCTGGTTTTAGATGCATTAGCCCAAAACACATTCATTTTGCCATGTCATGATCATGCATCATATTGTGCATTGCATTGATTGTGTTCCCTTCTGTGTTGCCGGTATTTGTCCCCTCTCGATAGACGTGTACCGACGATGTGATCGATGGCACCGATGAAGAGCTATATTATCTTCAGAAGTGCCAGGCAAGCAAAACCCCCTTGTTCATTCCGATAAAATCCCACTCTCTCGCTCCTGCTCTCTTTTACTGCATTAGGACAACATCGATTCATCTGTTACTTGTTGCGGTAGCTGAACCCCTTTATCCTTTGCATGACCTGTCATTGCCACAGTAAATAGATGAAACCCACTAGCATGAGTAGGAGTTGTTTGAGCCCTGATGTGCCTACTCATTCATGCTTGTTTGTCATGCCTGCTACTGCTTAGAGTTGAGTCAGGTCTGATTCATCGAGGATGAATCAGAGGTGTGTGAACATGTCCTACTATGTGTGAGCTAAGTGTGTGAACACGATTTGGTAAAAGGTGTCGGTGAGAGGCCATGTAGGAGTACATGGTGGGTTGTCTCATTGAAGCCGTCCTTAGGAACTGAGTTCTGTGTTTGTGATCCATGATTCAGCTACTACCATACATTGGGCCCTGAAATATGACCCCGCTCGACTTCTTATTCACCCTCGTCCTCTGTCCAGGAGTTGCAAGTAGT
>NW_021290150.1:0-1336 GCF_002162155.2 Triticum dicoccoides
CCGTTGACCTGCTGACGTCACACTGACGTCAGGCTGACGCAATAATTGATTTTCTGGAATTAATCTAATATAGGAAATTCCAGAATATAGTTTAAACTTTAAAAATTCATAACTTTTATTCTGTAACTCCAAATCAGACAAATTATATATGAAAAATGATCAGAAAAATCCAATCTATCCATCTGTACTATTTTCATGCATGATTAAACAAGTTAACCTGATGTTTAATACAGAACAAGGAAAAACACTTTTAAGGGCCATGTTTGAGTTTGAAATTTGAATCTTTGATTCAAATTGGTTCAAACCCTTCTGGTCTTTAGTTGCATTAGCCCAACACACTCATATTGCTATGTTTCATGCATGCATCATATTGTTGCACATTGTTTGGTGATGGTTGTGTATCGGTGTTCTTTGCGGCAGGTTCTGCCTCCGAGGAGTACCGTGATTACCCTAACAAAGAACCGTATCAGTGCATCGAACCATCAGGCAAGCAACCAACCATTTGATCATATCGATACAATCCCATGTTCTCGCTCCTGCTCTCTTTTACTGCATTAAGACAACGCGTTTCAAACTGCTGTGTGCTACGGTAGTTGAACCCACTTCCTCTGCATGACCTGTCATTGCCACAGTAACTAGACGAAACCCACTAGCATGTGTAGGAGTTGATTGAGCCATATGTATGTGTTGTTCCTACCTTGCTATGCCTGCTATGCTTAGAGTCGTGTCAGGTCTGGTTCATCTGGGTGATGGGCTAGAGTGAAATGATTATGTCGGTAATGAGAGTGGTGTGGTGAACACGAATTGGTAAAGGTATCGATGAGAGGCCATGTAGGAGTACATGGTGGGTTGTTTCATTGAAGCCGACCTTAAGCACTGAGATCTGTATGTGTGATTTAAGAATCAGCTGCTACCATGCATTGGGCCCGAAACCAATGGACCCTCTCGGCTTCTTATTCACCCTAGTTCTCCGTCTAGGAGTTGCAAGTAGTTTCTGGTGTTTGTAGCCTACTGGAGGCCGTGGACAGCGCTGACCGTAGGGGTGGGCTGTGATGCGGTAGGTACGTGGCCGGGTGTACCGAATACCCGTTAGGTATCTCGGGAACCCTGTTCACATCGTTCGGGGCCGTATGGGAAACCTCGGCCGGACTCCCTACGGATGGAACCTGGATAGGCGATAAACCTGGACTGGAGGCTTAGGTGATTAGGTAGGTCGTGGCCGACACCCACGTTGGGCTTCCGCTTGAAGGTTGCCGAGTACATGTCGTGTAAACGACAGTAAGTGGTGAGAGCGTGTATGAAGAAGTACACCCCTGCAGGGTTATCATGATCTATT
>NW_021290151.1:0-1991 GCF_002162155.2 Triticum dicoccoides
GCGAGCTTACGACATAATTTGCAAAAGGTCTTTTGACTATGTTCAGGATAATTAAGTTCATCTTATGAACTCCCACTTAGATAGACATCCCTCTGGTCATCTAAGTGATCACATGATCCGAGTCAACTAGGCCGTGTCCGATCATCACGTGAGACGGACTAGTCATCATCGGTGAACATCTTCATGTTGATCGTATCTACCATACGACTCATGCTCGACCTTTCGGTCTCCGTGTTCCGAGGCCATGTCTGCACATGCTAGGCTCGTCAAGTTAACCCTAAGTGTTTTCGCTGTGTAAAACTATCTTACACCCGTTGTATGTGAACGTAAGAATCCATCACACCCGATCATCACGTGGTGCTTAGAAGCGACGAACTGTAGCAACGGTGCACAGTTAGGGGAGAACACTTCTTGAAATTTTGTAAGGGGTCATCTTATTTACTACCGTCGTCCTAAGCAAACAAGATGCATAAACATGATAAACATCACATGCAATCAAATAGTGACATGATATGGCCAATATCATTTTGCTCCTTTTGATCTTCATCTTCGGGGCTCCATGATCATCATCGTCACCGGCACGACACCATGATCTCCATCATCATGATCTCCATCATCATGTCTTCATGAAGTTGTCACGCCAACGACTACTTCTACTTCTATGACTAACACGTTTAGCAATAAAGCAAAGTAGTTTACATGGCGTTCTTCAATGACACGCAGGTCATACAATAAATAAAGACAACTCCTATGGCTCCTGCCGGTTGTCATACTCATCGACATGCAAGTCGTGAATCCTATTACAAGAACATGATCAATCTCATACATCACATATCATTCATCACATTCTTCTTGGCCATATCACATCACATAGCATACCCTGCAAAAACAAGTTAGACGTCCTCTAATTGTTGTTGCATGTTTTACGTGGCTGCTATGGGTTTCTAGCAAGAACGTTTCTTACCTACGCAAGACCACAACGTGATATGCCAATTGCTATTTACCCTTCATAAGGACCCTTTTCATCGAATCCGTTCCGACTAAAGTGGGAGAGACTGGCACCCGCTAGCCACCTTATGCACCAAGTGCATGTCAATCGGTGGAACCTGTCTCACGTAAGAGTACGTGTAAGGTCGGTCCGGGCCGCTTCATCCCACAATACCGTCGAAACAAGATTGGACTAGTAACGGTAAGCATATTGAACAACATCAACGCCCACAACTACTTTGTGTTCTACTCGTGCAAAGAATCTACGCAATAGACCTAGCTCTGATACCACTGTTGGGGAACGTAGCAGAAATTCAAAAATTTTCCTACGTGTCACCAAGATCTATCTATGGAGAGACCAGCAACGAGTAGAAAGAGAGTGCATCTACATACCCTTGTAGATCGCTAAGTGGAAGCGTTCAAGTGAACGGGGTTGATGGAGTCGTACTCGTCGTGATTCAAATCACCGATGATCCTAGTGCCGAACGGACGGCACCTCCGCGTTCAACACACGTACAGCCCGGTGACGTCTCCCACGCCTTGATCCAGCAAGGAGAGAGGGAGAGGTTGAGGAAGACTCCATCCAACAGCAGCACAACGGCGTGGTGGTGGTGGAGGAGCGTGGCAATCCAGCAGGGCTTTGCCAAGCACCATGGGAGAGGAGGAGTAGGAAGAGAGGTAGGGCTGTGCCAGAACTTCGTCTATAGCTCCCATGCGCCTCCCCACTATATATAGGGGTGGAGGGGCTGGTTTCTTGCCCTCCAAGTCCATTGGGGCGTTGGCCAAGGTGGGAGGAAAGAAATCTCATTATTTCCTTCCCCACCGATTGTTATCCCCCCTTTTTAGGGATCTTGATCTTATCCCTTCGGGATATGATCTTATTCCTTCTAAGGGGGGATCTTGGTGCGCCTTGACCAGGGGTGTGGGGCCTTGCCCCCACTACCCACGTCCATGTGGGTCCCCCCATGCAGGTGGGCCCCACTCCGGAACCTTCTAGAACCTTC
>NW_021290152.1:0-868 GCF_002162155.2 Triticum dicoccoides
GAACGGGGCGAGGCGCCTGGAAGGATGGCCTCGGTGTGAACCTGGGTGGCAGGGCGGTGTTGGGTACCCACACGCGGCGCTTCTGAGGACCAGCACCGGATGAGGAACCCATATCACGGCCATGTTTGCGTGTTGCGTCATAGTCAGTCTGACCAGTTTCAGCACTGATGGCTTTGTTGACAAGTTTCTGGAAGGATGTGCACTCATGCAGACGGAGGTCACGGCGAAGCTCAGGACTAAGGCCCTTACGGAACCTTGCTTGCTTCTTGGCGTCAGTAGAAACTTCCTCGGTTGCATATCGTGCGAGGTTACCAAACTCCCTGCTGTAAACATCCACAGAAAGTCGGCCTTGGGTGAAACTGCAAAATTCTTCACGTTTACGGTCCATGAGACCCTCCGGAATGTGATGTTCATGGAAAGCCTCACTGAATTCAGCCCAGGTAGTGACATGGCCCGCTGGGCGCATAGCTCCATAATTCTCCCACCATAGACTGGCGGGGCCTTCAAGATGATATGCAGCAAAGGTGACCTTGTCAGCCTCCGCTACCAGTGCGGAACGCAGTTTGTGAGCGATACTGCGAAGCCAGTCATCAGCGTCGAGAGGCTCGACGGAGTGGTGGAACGTGGGTGGATGCAATTTGATAAAATCACTGAGTGACACCACGTTAGCCCTCTGATGGTGTGCTGTATTCTGTTCAATACGCTCCAACAAACGGTTGGTCTCCCGCTTGTTTCTCTCAGCTTCCATCATAACCTCGGCTAGGGAAGGAGGATGAGGCAGACTTTCATTCCTACCTTCACTGCCTTCGGCCTGCTCTTGAGAAGCAGGGTTAGCGCGCGTGTTGACCATCCTAGGTAAACAAGACGA
>NW_021290153.1:0-2012 GCF_002162155.2 Triticum dicoccoides
TGCATCTAGGAGATGACATAGAGATTTGTGAAGTACATACGGATCTGAAAGATTCAGACCCGTTGACTATAACATCTCTCACAAGCATAACATGATCAAACCCAGAACTCATCGAGTGTTAATCACATGGTAATGTGAACTAGATTATTGACTCTAGTAAACTCTTTGGGTGTTAGTCATATGGGGATGTGACCTTGAGTTTTAATCACATATCGATGTGAACTGGATTATTGACTCTAGTGCAAGTGGGAGACTGTTGGAAATATGCCCTAGAGGCAATAATAAATTAGTTATTATTATATTTCCTTGTTCATGATAATCGTTTATTATCCATGCTAGAATTGTATTGATAGGAAACTCAGATACAAGTGTGGATACATAGACAACACCATGTCCCTAGTAAGCCTCTAGTTGACTAGCTCGTTGATCAATAGATGGTCACGGTTTCCTGGCCATGGACATTGGATGTCGTTGATAACGAGATCACATCATTAGGAGAATGATGTGATGGACAAGACCCAATCCTAAGCCTAGCACAAGATCATGTAGTTCGTATGCTAAAGCTTTTCTAATGTCAAGTATCGTTTCCTTAGACCATGAGATTGTGCAACTCCCGGATACCGTAGGAGTGCTTTGGGTGTGCCAAATGTCACAACGTAACTGGGTCGCTATAAAGGTACACTACAGGTATCTCCGAAAGTGTCTGTTGGGTTGGCACGAATCGAGACTGGGATTTGTCACTCCGTGTAAACGGAGAGGTATCTCTGGGCCCACTCGGTAGGACATCATCATAATGTGCACAATGCGATCAAGGAGTTGATCACGGGATGATGTGTTATGGAACGAGTAAAGAGACTTGCCGGTAACGAGATTGAACAAGGTATCGGGATACCGACGATCGAATCTCGGGCAAGTATCGTACCGCTAGACAAAGGGAATTGTATACGGGATTGATTAAGTCCTTGACATCATGTTTCATCCGATGAGATCATCGTGGAGCATGTGGGAGCCAACATGGGTATCCAGATCCTGCTGATGGTTATTGACCGGAGAGTCATCTCGGTCATGTCTGCATGTCTCCCGAACCCGTAGGGTCTACACACTTAAGGTTCGATGACGCTAGGGTTATAGAGATATTAGTATGCGGTAACCCGAATGTTGTTTGGAGTCCCGGGTGAGATCCCGGACGTCACGAGGAGTTCCAGAATGGTCCGGAGGTAAAGAATTATATATAGGAAGTGCTATTTCGGCTATCGGGACAAGTTTCGGGGTCACCGGTATTGTACCGGGACCACCGGAAGGGTCCCGGGGGTCCGCCGGGTGGGGCCACCTGCCCCGGGGGGGCACATGGGCTGTAGGGGGTGCGCCTTGGCCTGTATGGGCCAAGGGCACCAGCCCCAAGAGGCCCATGCGCCAAGAGATAAGGGAAAGGAAGAGTCCTAAAGGGGGAAGGCACCTCCGAGGTGCCTTGGGGAGGATGGACTCCTCCCTGGCCGCACCCTTCCTTGGAGGAAGGGCCAAGGCTGCGCCCTCCCCCTCTCCCTTGGCCCTATATATAGTGGGGGGAAGGGAGGGCAGCAACACCTAAGCCCTGGCGCCTCCCTCTCCCTTCCATGACACATCTCCCTTCTCCCGCAGCTCTTGGCGAAGCCCTGTTGGAATCCCGCTACTTCCACCACGCCGTCGTGCTGCTGGATCTCCATCAACCTCTCCTCCCCCCTTGCTGGATCAAGAAGGAGGAGACGTCGCTGCTCCGTACGTGTGTTGAACGCGAAGGTGCCGTCCGTTCGGCGCTAGGATCATCGGTGATTTGGATCACGAAGAGTACGACTCCATCAACCCCGTTCTCTTGAACGCTTCCGCGCGCGATCTACAAGTGTATGTAGATCCACTCCTCCCTCGTTGCTAGATGACTCCATAGATTGATCTTGGTGATACGTAGAAAATTTTGAATTATTGCTATGTTCCCCTTCACTCTATTCCCGTATGGCCCAATAAGGCCCATATACTCC
>NW_021290154.1:0-1726 GCF_002162155.2 Triticum dicoccoides
CTCTTCCTCTGCACTGAAGGAAATATGCCCTAGAGGCAATAATAAAGTTGTTATTTTATAGTTCGTTATATCATGATAAATGTTTATTATTCATGCTAGAATTGTACTAACCGGAAACTTAGTACATGTGTGAATACTAGACAAACAAAGTGTCCCTACTATGCCTCTACTTGACTAGCTCGTTAATCAAAGATGGTTAAGTTTCCTGACCATAGATATGTGTTGTCATTTGATGAATGAGACCACATCATTAGAGAATGATGTGATGGACAAGACCCATCCGTTAGCTTAGCATTATGATTGTTTAGTTTTATTGCTATTGCTTTCTTCACGACTTATACATACTCCTCCGACTATGAGATTATGCAACTCCCGAATACCAGAGGAACACCTTGTGTGCTATCAAACGTCAGAACGTAAATGGGTGATTATAAAGATGCTCTACAGGTGTCTCCGAAGATGTTTGTTGAGTTGGCATAGATCGAGATTAGGATTTGTCACTACATGTATCGGAGAGGTATCTCCGGGCCCTCTCGGTAATGCACATCACTATAAGCCTTGCAAGCAATGTAACTAATGAGTTATTTGCGGGATGATGCATTACAAAATGAGTAAAGAGACTTGCCGGTAACGAGATTGAACTAGGTATGATGATACCAAAGATCGAATCTCGGCCAAGTTACATACCGATGACAAAGGGAATAACGTATGTTGTTATGCGGTTTGACCGATGAAGATCTTTGTAGAATATGTAGAAGCCAATATGAGCATCAAAGTCCCGCTATTGGTTATTGACCGGAGATATGTCTCCGTCATGTCTACATAGTTCTCGAACCCGTAGGGTCCGCACGCTTAATGTTCGATGACGATTTGTATTATGAGTTATGTGTTTTGGTGACCGATGTTTGTTCGGAGTCCCGGATGAGATCACGGATATGATGAGGAGTCTCGGAATGGTTAAGAGCTAAAGATTCATATATTTGAAGGTTTTATTCGGACATCGGAATGGTTCCAAGTGATTCGGGTATTTTTCCGGAGTACCGAGGGGTTACCGGAACCCCCCGGGGGAATATTGGGCCTACATGGGCCATAGGGGAGAGGGGAGGCAGCCCACAAGGGGTAGCTGCGCCCCCTCCCTATAGGGAGTCCGAATTGGACTAGGGAGGGGGGTGTGCCCCCCTTTCCTTCTCCTCTTCCTCTCTCTTCCCTCTTCCCCCCTTCCGGAAAAGGAAAGGGAGTCGAACTAGGATTGGGAGTCCTAGTTGGACACCCCCCTTTGGCACGCCCCCTAGGCCGGCCGCCTCCTCCTCTCCTCCTTTATATACGGGGGCAGAGGGGCACCCCAAAGGCACATAAATTGTTTTTTAGCCGTGTGCGGTGCCCCCTCCACAGTTTACCACCTCGGTCATATTGTCGTCGTACTTAGGCGAAGCCCTGCTTGCATCACATCACCAACACTGTCGCCACGCCGTCGTGCTAGCGGAACTCTCCCTCGAACCTCTACTGGATCAAGAGCTTGAGGGACGTCATCATGCTGAACGTGTGCTAAATACGGAGGTGACGTAAGTTGGGTACTTGGATCAGTTGGATCATGAAGACGTTCGACTACATCAACCGCGTTACATAACGCTTCCGCTTTCGGTCTATGAGGGTACGTGGACACACTCTCCCGTCTCGTTGCTATGCATCTCCTAGATAGATCTTGCATGATCGTAGGATTTTTTTT
>NW_021290155.1:0-1726 GCF_002162155.2 Triticum dicoccoides
CTCTTCCTCTGCACTGAAGGAAATATGCCCTAGAGGCAATAATAAAGTTGTTATTTTATAGTTCGTTATATCATGATAAATGTTTATTATTCATGCTAGAATTGTACTAACCGGAAACTTAGTACATGTGTGAATACTAGACAAACAAAGTGTCCCTACTATGCCTCTACTTGACTAGCTCGTTAATCAAAGATGGTTAAGTTTCCTGACCATAGATATGTGTTGTCATTTGATGAATGAGACCACATCATTAGAGAATGATGTGATGGACAAGACCCATCCGTTAGCTTAGCATTATGATTGTTTAGTTTTATTGCTATTGCTTTCTTCACGACTTATACATACTCCTCCGACTATGAGATTATGCAACTCCCGAATACCAGAGGAACACCTTGTGTGCTATCAAACGTCAGAACGTAAATGGGTGATTATAAAGATGCTCTACAGGTGTCTCCGAAGATGTTTGTTGAGTTGGCATAGATCGAGATTAGGATTTGTCACTACATGTATCGGAGAGGTATCTCTGGGCCCTCTCGGTAATGCACATCACTATAAGCCTTGCAAGCAATGTAACTAATGAGTTATTTGCGGGATGATGCATTACAAAATGAGTAAAGAGACTTGCCGGTAACGAGATTGAACTAGGTATGATGATACCAAAGATCGAATCTCGGCCAAGTTACATACCGATGACAAAGGGAATAACGTATGTTGTTATGCGGTTTGACCGATGAAGATCTTTGTAGAATATGTAGAAGCCAATATGAGCATCAAAGTCCCGCTATTGGTTATTGACCGGAGATATGTCTCCGTCATGTCTACATAGTTCTCGAACCCGTAGGGTCCGCACGCTTAATGTTCGATGACGATTTGTATTATGAGTTATGTGTTTTGGTGACGGATGTTTGTTCGGAGTCCCGGATGAGATCACGGATATGATGAGGAGTCTCGGAATGGTTAAGAGCTAAAGATTCATATATTTGAAGGTTTTATTCGGACATCGGAATGGTTCCAAGTGATTCGGGTATTTTTCCGGAGTACCGAGGGGTTACCGGAACCCCCCGGGGGAATATTGGGCCTACATGGGCCATAGGGGAGAGGGGAGGCAGCCCACAAGGGGTAGCTGCGCCCCCTCCCTATAGGGAGTCCGAATTGGACTAGGGAGGGGGGTGTGCCCCCCTTTCCTTCTCCTCTTCCTCTCTCTTCCCTCTTCCCCCCTTCCGGAAAAGGAAAGGGAGTCGAACTAGGATTGGGAGTCCTAGTTGGACACCCCCCTTTGGCACGCCCCCTAGGCCGGCCGCCTCCTCCTCTCCTCCTTTATATACGGGGGCAGAGGGGCACCCCAAAGGCACATAAATTGTTTTTTAGCCGTGTGCGGTGCCCCCTCCACAGTTTACCACCTCGGTCATATTGTCGTCGTACTTAGGCGAAGCCCTGCTTGCATCACATCACCAACACTGTCGCCACGCCGTCGTGCTAGCGGAACTCTCCCTCGAACCTCTACTGGATCAAGAGCTTGAGGGACGTCATCATGCTGAACGTGTGCTAAATACGGAGGTGACGTAAGTTGGGTACTTGGATCAGTTGGATCATGAAGACGTTCGACTACATCAACCGCGTTACATAACGCTTCCGCTTTCGGTCTATGAGGGTACGTGGACACACTCTCCCGTCTCGTTGCTATGCATCTCCTAGATAGATCTTGCATGATCGTAGGATTTTTTTT
>NW_021290156.1:0-2957 GCF_002162155.2 Triticum dicoccoides
AAAACCCGTGCTTCTTGCTGTTGTGGGTGGCCTTAAACAAGTCAATCGCAGACAGCTCCTCACCCTTACGCTCTTCTTTCTGAAATGTTTTTCAACAAAAATCAAAATGTTAGTCAGCAAGAATCAGAAATGTTATTCAATGAGGAACCAAAGGTAAGGTCTCTAGAGAAGAGTTCTCATAGTGGCAAAAATGTGTGCTGTGTAGTGCCTGGAACCAGTTCTTTGATTGTACACGACTTTTTGTCGATTCATCTTGTTCGAAAAACAGGTTTCCTACAAAAAAGCATACTGTCAGCATGATCTAGCACTAGCATATCATGTGCAGAACATAAAGCATCAAACAAAGCAGAGACAAACCATGTGTCTTGGGGTAGACCACATCTCCACCAGAGCTTGCCATTCACCATCCGTTAGATCAGGCACCGGAGACTTAATGCTGACTTTATTTGCGGCTACGGTATCAAAATACTTCTTCTTGATCTGATGGCGTCTGTTCTTTGAATATTTCTGCAGAATATCTTTGCATGAGGTCTTGATGGTCTCCGAATCCGTGTTCATCTCAAAATTTGCCTACCAAGATAGCAAACAAGGTAGGAAAAATATTAGTGATCATGCATAGGTGTAACAGAAAATAGATAGCACATTAACTATGAAACAAGTAGCTTACAACAACTTTTCCAATGTAGTTCTCCAATAGACTAGCATTTTTTTGTATAGCTTGAAGTGAGGAAGAACCGGAAGATGGCTTTTTGCAACGAGTCCACACTCAGAAGCAAGCTTTGCTGCCTGCAGAGGCTTCTCTGGACGAATCATCCCTTCGGCAATTTGGATAGGCACCTTGCTACCAAGCGACTTGGTGATCCTCTCTAGCCCTCTTCCCTTTCTATGTCTAGTCTTGGGAGTCATTGCATCTGAAAATGAAACTGAACTCATAAATTAGAATAGAAATCGACAAATGCAGGAACCAACAAAAGCATACATGATCATTCCATTTGGAAAATGCACTAGTAAAAGATAGCATTGCAAAGGTCAACTTGCCTGATTGAAGCACAAGCTGCTGTTCTTCTTCATTGATGACAGCGTTCCTGTCAATAGAAGGTGCAACAGGGCTGAGGTCTGTGTGGACAGTGCCTGCTTCATCAATGCAGATGGTTCCTGCTTCATCTAGGCAGACAGTGCCATTTCCATCCATGCTGAGAGTGGTTCCTTCATCGATGGGCGGCAACTCATCAACCATTTGCACCGAGGTTTGAGAGTCCATGAGCAGCATACTTTCCTGATGGTCCGTCGTAGTCGCCATCCTTTCTTTCTGCCTTGTGACTCTATCAAGGGTAGGTTCATCAGGTTCCAGGATCCTCTTTTTTTGTCCTGGAGCTGGGGCCATCACCCTTCCTGGAGGCATTGCAGGAGATGTCTCTGAGCTCTTGTGCTTCTTGCTGACTGTCTTCTTAACACCAGACCTCTTTGTCCTAGATTCCTTCAGTGCCTCGTATAAACAGCACGGAAAAAAGCATTAGATCACAAGAGAAATATGTGAGCACAAGGAATAACATAGAATAACAGAACCCCGACCCTCCAAGCAAGACAGAGTTTGCACCTTAACAATCCTGTTGACTACAACATCATCCACTTCCTCTCCATCAATAACTTCATCCTCCTTAGGATTGTACTCTAGGTCATCATTGATAACTCCACTACCCTCTTGAACCTCATCACTTCTACCTTCTTGTACACCATTTGTTTTCCTAATCATCGACGCTATTGCACCGATGCCAAGGGACTGGAACATCCGATTGTTCCTCATGATATTTCTAGCCCTAACCTTCTCGTACTCGGTGAGAGGCTCTTCTTTGCATGATACAGGAAACATAACTATTAGGTGAATGTTTGGAATGCATGGACAGGCAGCCAAACATATCTTATGAAATTTTATTATCATTTAATCCTAGTTATTCAGGTAAGGAAGACTAACAGCACACAGGCATAATTAAGCCAGCTTATTCAGATTGCAGCAATACATTTCACTTAGCATATTAAGACACAGATTTTATGAAACTGGCCACAAGGAGCAAGTTGCATACCAATGGTTGGCCTCATGCTTGACCTTGTCCTCCTTGCCATGGATGATCTTGAGGTGGTGCTTGCAAAATAGAATAAACAACAATCAGATACAACAGGGATAAAGTAAAATGATGCGCTTGTATCAATAAAGGAAAGCATTTGGACCATCATGCACATACATGTAATACATGTGAAACAAACTTGATGGATAAACAATACAGTGATCTAGTGTTATTAATTAAGAAAACATGTAAGTGCACCAAACAAGCATGTGTACACTAGGAGCAAGTAAGCAAAGTGCATAAATGCTACTAATACAAGCAAGCAAGCAAAGTGCTACTGATAGAAACAAGCAAGCAAAGTGCTACTGATAGAAACAAGCAAGCAATGAAGGAAAATGAAGAGAAGGAAGCAAGTACTATTGATACAAACCCTAATTAATAAGCAAGCAAGTAGATTCTTCTCCAAGTGCTAGTGATACAAGCAAGTAATGCTGATGGAAACCCTAATTAAGCATGTATGCCAGCAAGCAACATGTATGCTAGCAAGCAAGCAACATGAACTAGTGAATTGGTGTCATGTACACATGCTTAGACAGTCTGACAGGAAGCTAGACGAGTATACCATGAGGACCTTCAAAACAACTAGATGTTGCCACTGGTAAAGCATGAAACAACTATACTTGCAGCAGTACAAAAGCAGATGAAAAAACTATACTCAACTATTGATTATGCTGTCTCTACACACCAAAAATGGCTACAGACTAGATGACACAAGTTAAGACATTTTGACAATTAGAATCAACCTTGTATATTACAGCAATCAAAATTATCTAGCACCAATCTAGTATATATTAAAACTAGTCATACTGCCTTAACACAGCAGGAATTCCAATA
>NW_021290157.1:0-1250 GCF_002162155.2 Triticum dicoccoides
GTCGTCATGATTGCCGTCGCCTCCGGCCACCCTAGCTTCTTCCGTTGGCCCTGTTAGATGCGCGCGGGTCTGGGCATCCCGTAGAGCCCCTCCGCCGCTCTTTTGGTCATCGGAGGGCGAATCCCGACGCTCTCCGCCGTCCCTGGCCTCGCCGGCGATGAGCCTCGGGTCAACTCCGGTGAGTTTGACCCGGGTTTGACCCCCTCTCTCTCACTGACCTGCGGGCCCCGCCCGGCTAATTAGGTTAGGTTAGTTTAACTAAGCTAGGTTAGTTTAGTTAGACGCTGACACTCGGGACCCACCGGTCAGGGGTTGACCAGACTGTGCCACGTTGACCTGCTGACGTCATCATGACATCAGGCTGACGCAATAAGTATTTTCTGGATTTGAAAATATTCAGGAAATTCCAGAAATTTGTATAAACTTCTAAAATTCATAGAAATTCAACCGTAACTCCAAATTAAATAATTTATATATGAAAAATTATCAGAAAAATTCAAGGAATCCATCTGTACCATTTCCATGCATGTTAGAACAACTTATAGATGCTGTTTAGCACAAATCATACTAATGGCATTTAAATATCCACATATGGAGTTTGAATTTGAATCTTGGATTCAAACCAACTTCATTTAATCTGGTTTTAGGTGCATTAGCCCAAAACACATTCATATTGCCATGTCATAGCATGCATCATATTGTGCATTGCATTGATCGTGTTTTTCTGTAATTGCCGGTATTTGTCCCCTCTCGATAGACGTGATACCGATGATGTGATCGTTGACACTGATGAAGACTCAATGTTATCTTCAGAAGTGCCAGGCAAGAAAAACCCCCTTGTTCATTCCGATAAAATCCCACTCTCTCGCTCCTGCTCTCTTTTACTGCATTAGGACAACATCGATTCATCTGTTACTTGCTGCGGTAGCTGAACCCCTTTATCCTTTGCATGACCTGTCATTGCCACAGTAAATAGATGAAACCCACTAGCATGAGTAGGAGTTGTTTGAGCCCTGTTGTGCCTACTCATTCATGCTTGTTGTCATGCCTGCTACTGCTTAGAGTTGAGTCAGGTCTGATTCATCGGGGATGAATCAGAGGTGTGTGAACATGTCCTACTGTGTGTGAGCTAAGTGTGTGAACACGATTTGGTAAAGGTAGCGGTGAGAGGCCATGTAGGAGTACATGGTGGGTTGTCTCATTGCAGCCGTCCTCAGGAACTGAGTTCTGTGTTTGTGATCCATGATTCA
>NW_021290158.1:0-1416 GCF_002162155.2 Triticum dicoccoides
ACCACCACCAGCAGGTCGACCTCAGGTATATATTCGTAATGGTAGGCCTGCACCACCACCTCAGGTACGAGATGATGTCCATATTCCTAAACTGAAATTGAATATTCCACCATTTGAGGGTAGATATGTTCCTGATATATATCTTACTTGGGAGTTAGAAACTGAACAACGATTTACATGTTTACAATATCCTGAGGAGAGACGAGTTGCTGCTGCTGTTTGTGCTTTCACTAGTTTTGCATGTGTATGGTGGTCTGAACATTGTAGATTGTATCCTATTCCAACTACTTGGGCCGCTTTGAAAACTGCTATGCGTACGCGTTGGGTTCCACCATATTATCAACGTGAATTGCTTCAAAAATTGCAGCGTTTAAGACAAGGGAAAAATTCTGTAGAAGAATATTATCAGGAATTACAAACTGGCATGATTAGATGTGGTATTGTTGAGGAGAATGAAGCTATGCTTGCACGTTTTCTGGGTGGATTAAATAGAGAGATTCAGACCATTCTAGACTATAAGGAGTATACTAATATCACTCGTTTATTCCATCTTGCTTGTAAAGTTGAACATGAAGTGCAGGATCGACAAGCATTGGGGCGAACTAACTTTTCTGCAGGCCGACCTTCATCATGGACACCGCGTGCATCTTCTACTTCAACTGCACCAGCACCTCAATTAGGTGCCTCCTCCAGTCGTGATACAAGAAAACAGGCACAACCACCATTATCTGCCAAGAGCGCACCTGCCGGGCCTGCACAGAGTTCTTCTTCTTCCAGGGCATCAACAGGGCACACAAGTGATATTATTTGTCGTTGTTGTAAGGGAGGAGGTCATTATGCGAGAGAATGCAAATCTCCGCGTGTGATGATTGCTACCGCGGATGGTGGATATGAGTCCGCTAGTGACTATGATGAGGAGACATTGGCTCTTATTACACGTGAAGAACATGGTGGAGATGATTCTGATCATGAGACGCAATACATGGCTCCTGAAGACGCTGACAGGTATGAATGTTTAGTTGCTCAACGTGTTTTGAGTGTGCTGGTCACACAAGCTGAGCAAAATCAGAGGCACAATTTGTTCCATACCAAGGGAGTTGTGAAGGAACGTTCTGTGCGCGTCATAATAGACGGAGGGAGCTGCAACAACTTGGCTAGCATGGAGATGGTGGAGAAGCTTTCTCTCACCACAAGACCACATCCACATCCTTACTACATCCAATGGTTCAACAACAGCGGCAAGGTTAAGGTAACACGTACTGTTCGTGTGCATTTTAGTATCTCTACATATGCTGATTATGTTGATTGTGATGTGGTACCTATGCAAGCATGTTCCTTATTACTTGGTAGACCATGGCAATTTGATAAAAATTCTGTACACCATGGTAGAAACAATCACTATACTCTTGTTCATAA
>NW_021290159.1:0-15864 GCF_002162155.2 Triticum dicoccoides
GATTTCATTAGGATACTAGATGGATTCAAATTTCAGTAGTTCCTTGTAAACTATGTAACAATTTTTCAGGCCGAATAAAGATAGCCGAATGGCTTTATCTCAAACAGAAAACGGCATTCATTCAACAATCTATTTGGTATACCAAAAATATTCTTGGCATACCAGTACGTTTGTGGCTCTGAAAATTAACACAACGCCCTTTTCATCATGACACTACATCCATGCGGAAAGATTAACTTTTATTTTACCAAACACCAGGATGATTATCTCTTCAGTATTTAGAAAACAAAAGACAAAGGATGATGATCCATCAGTTCATACATTGGATAAAAACAAAGATCATGCTAATATTCTGGTTCTGATTCAAAAAAACAAACATCTCGTTGTTTGAAATTCAGACCACGGCAAAGCATGATTTCACAGATTCCAAAATGCACCTCTCATCTCCCATAGACAAGCATGACATTGCGTTTCAAAGAGACATCTGTTGGGTACAAAATGAGCACCCAGCAAAACAAGTGCCCATCCGGAGCAGCGTCCCATTCACATGAAAGCCGACACATAAAGCAAACCACCAGACTTCCCATAGAGCTACTAAGCTCCATTGACCTGTCTTCTCGCCCCTCTTCGCCCTCCGGAAGAATCACTCAATGGTTGTGGGTGCACCATCTACAGCAAAGATTTCTTTTCTCGCTATCCTCACCCTCCTGGACAAAAGAGCAAGATTTGTGATCAACCACCCGCCAGGACCAACATTTCATAAAGTTTCTTAATGTCGCGCAAGTATCAACTGGTCAACATAGTTAACACGTTTGATGAAAAGTGCTTAGGAAAAAATAGTTAGATTGAAAGCACCTAACTTTTGATTTCAAGGATAGAAACTACGACAACAATTCATAAGAAAAATAGTAGTAGTAGTCAATTGTTACAGTGACAAGTAGAAATCATCAAAATGCTACTGCAGGATCCAGAATTTCAATTATTGATCAAACGCCAATTGTTTCAATTCAGACATACTCCCTCCGATTCTTTTTACTCCGCATATAAGATTTGGTCAAAGTCAAACTTCACAAAGTTTGACCAAATTTATATAAAAAAATATAAACATCTACAATACTAAAACTATATAGTATGAACATACGTTTCATGGTGCATTTGATAATATTGATTTCATATTATGAATGCTTATATTTTTTAATATAAAGTTAGTCAAACTCTACAAAGCTTGACTTTGACCAAACCTTATATGCAGACTAAAAAGAAACGGAGGGAGTATAGCCCAAGCCACCTTTTACCAACCAACCAACCTTGTATAAACTAAAAAAGAACCTGATTGGCATGTGCTTCCTACTTCTTAATGCAGAGTGCAATGATGCATCCAGATTGTGCTTCCAGACTCGACTACGTCTAGCAGATATATGAAGACAAGTCACATGCAACAAACGAGTTGTAAATCTGGTAAAGCAATCTGTGCCATCAAGAAAAAAATGTAGTCTGCACCTTAGCTAGAAATACATGCAGCAATCAATATCATTAACAACCATCTTCTCGATTCTAAGCATTATCATGAATTCATCCTATCTATTATGTCTCATATAACTCAAACAGCAAGGAATCAGACATAGGTCGTAGTTGAGCCAAAGGTGGACTGGACCATGCAACTTTGCTAGATTGTACAATAATGCATTTTTTCTAAAAACCAATAGTAGATTGCTCAAAGATAAACCACACTTCATACGAGCAGACCAAGCTTAACAAAGTATTCTTCAAATGGCATCTATACAGGATTACAGGGTAACCATCAAAGCATGCATAGATAGTACTTGAGAAGAATAAATATTCCCAGTTTATCAGCCTCAGGAACCAAACAAAAGTACTTTCCCTGTAAGGATTTCTCCTAAACTCTTACAAGAACAAAAAAAAATTCAATCTTTCCCCGTAAACTTGACCTGATTGGTTCACACAAAATGCTAAGATGGGCTACTGTACAACATGGCAGCAACTCACACAGGAAAATTTTTGCCCTGTATTTCCAAGCTCAAATGTAGGAAGCAAAACATAACAGTTGGTAATGATTTGATCTGTAGCAGTAGGGTACCAAACCAAACCACTCAACATTGCATCTTACACAGGGAGCAATATCAGACAACGGAACCATTCTGATTTTAAGCATTTCACACTCATGAATTTCATCTTGTTTGAATGTTTCAGAACAAATCAACAGAAACGGAGAATCATAAAGGCGTGACATCTTTCCTGGAGGTAGAAAGGACAAGATTGTGGTGGACTGAAGAGCACCACCACAAATCACTAGATCATCGGATCAATGGCCAGATCAACTCAGGGCACATAAAGAGAGAGGGGAGACAAGGGGCTCACCGGGATCGAGGAATTGGCGGCCACGTTCGCAGCCAAACCGTTGTCATCACTCTGCAGGGGAAGCCAAGGTAGTAGCAATCCACCAAGCAACAATAGCTGGAAATGAAGGTTACAACGCAGCCACCGTTGTCTCATCAGTGCTCGGCGCCGAAGAATTTACCGGGACTCGTTGACCTAGGCATGCCATCAATCTAACACAACAGGGTCTTGGCGAAGTTTCGTATCACTGCAAACAGTTCCAACACGACAGGGTCAAGTGGCTGCAATTCTGCAAAGCAAGTATAGGAACACTTGGAACCTAAGCATGACTAGAACAAAACATAACAGTAAGCCCAAGATAACCAGGTTCCACTGTCAAGCATGATAAGAGACAGAACAACAGTAGGAGCACATAAAAAAAATTAGTGAATGAAACAGTGAACTATTTGGAGTTATCCTTAGCAGATAAAAACTTAATTACATGGGAAACAGTGCTAACATGTATTGTACGTACAGCAAGCAGGAGGGCCGGCCTCGGTGGAACAGGGCGGAGGAAACAGCAGCCGCCGCCCTCCTTCACGTGAGCAACAGGAGCCCATCCTTGGTCGTCGCCAGCTTGAAGCAGTGGTTCTGGACATCGGCCTTGACGAGTCCATGCTCGCCGGCCACAGCGACGAGCCAGAGGTGTCGCATCACGGACCTGAGAGCGCCGCCGCCTGGCATCAGGTGCATGATTCAGTTACCCTCCTTTCTTCTCCAGAGCATGCATTTGCTGAGATCTGCGTCTAACATTTATGTCACTCCAGTCCTTCCCTTTGTAGAGCAACATGCAATGACTTAGATTCACAGACCAAAGCAAGCTTACAAAACTAAATATTTTATGATTGATCCAAAAAGGACAGACCCAGTGCATAGAAAGACACTAAAAAACTCAAGGAGACCAAATGTTTGCAAATACTAACCGAAGAAAATAGTATGCTATATCCGCTGCAACAACACGCCTTGCTCGAGGGCCCATCACATTGCGCAAGATTGTATGTTGTCATCAAGCTGTAGGGCAAGCCGAGGTAGTGGCCGAGGAGGAGGCAATCCGCCGAGTCATAGTAGCTGGACATGGATCAAACAAAATAGGGTCATTTTTAACATGCTATCCACCAGGCTGTAATTAACATATAATGGGCTCTATGAAAGTCCACCTAGTGTTGTGCTCAGAACAAAATCCAGACTTACTATCCAAGTAAATGCAGACTAGCATTTCGTTGAACGAAAAAAGTCTACATCTATAAGTATGATTTGAATTTAATGATTGATAAAAATAGTAGCTAAGATGTTCACAGAAAGGATATCTACTATTCATGAATCAAGATATGCTTGTAACTGACATTGTTAAACAATAGCAAAACAGAGAAACTTCACACCCTTGACAGTTGACACTATGCACAACACCAGAGAATGCTTAAGCAATCATAATAGTGACCAAACCAGAATTACACACAATAGCTATGAGAAAAGGAGAACATGTCTATAAGATGATATCAGCAAACTGCTACTTTGGTTTCTAAATTCAAACCAAAAGCATACATGGTTTCAAAATTTGACATGTGGTCCGAGCCTGGAAATGCAACCAACACAGCTAACTGCTATCTTGTTTGTGGCTTCTACAAATTCAGATCCACACTTGGTTGCAGGCTAGTAACTGACAGAACAACATGGTCCAGGCGCAGCAAAAGGAAATCATCTAGAGCAAGTGGACACATCGCCATGACTACTACAATCGCTTGTATAAGAATGGTTCATGATTCACACGCGACGTAAAGAACGCGTTTTAAGAAAAATAAACCTCTTACTGTTAGTCACATATGTTGTTCAATTTATAATAATCCAATAACTGTTGGTTATGTCTACTCATTGCGGATCACCGAGAGTTCACAATTCTCTGTTCCATTATTTTAAGCACGGAACCACATGAGAACAGAATGGAGACAAACTAAAGAAAGAGAGTGTGCTCCCTGAAGTCTGAAGACAAGATTTTCATCAAGTAATCCTCATCACAGCTGCAGTCCAACATCAATAGTAGCTAACACAGTTTAGTAAATTAAACTTGCTGATTTCATCAAATAATCGCTATCACATATATTAATTTCTATCCCAGCTGCTATGGGGATTGTCAAAGTTCCTTGTTAGATGCGTGAGCAGAAAGACTGTTATTTTTCTCAAGAAACAACTAGTGGCAGCATCTTTTGTTCGACGCTACAGTGAAGAAGAACAAATAATAGCAGCGTCAATAGAACAAGGCGCGCATGAATATTTTGAAGCGAGAAAAAGAAAATTTACTAGCATGATTGCTGGACAGCACATAACAAACGGCTCCTACATGTACTAGAGTATATACATGCTGCCTGCTGTCTGAATCTAATGGCTTGGTTTGAATCAAGCAGATGAACATGGTTTGGATCTAACAGAGATGGAAACGGTGCTCACCTGTACTGTAAGTACAGCAAGCAGTATGGCCAACCTCGGCGAAATAGGGAGGAGGAAACAGCGCCACCCCCCCGCCACCATCCGCCGCACATGCTCAGGGAGCCCTTCCTTGGTCGTGGCCATCTTGAGGCCATGGTTCTGGAACATGCTCTTGACGAGCCCATGCCCGCCGGACATGGCGACGAGCCGGAGGTGTCGCATCAAGGATCTGGGAGCACCGCCGCCTGGCATCAAGTGCACAATTCGGAGATCCTCCTTTCTTTTCCAGAGCATGCATTTCCTGATATTTGCGTCTAACATTCCTCTCACTCTAGTCCTTTCTGTACAGCAAAATGCAATGCCTTAGATTCACGGACCAAAGCAAGCTCACAAAATTAAATATTTTATGATTGATCCAAAAAGACACTACAAAATCTTAAGAGACCAAATGTTTGCCAATACTACCAGGAGAAAATAGTATGCTACACGCGCTGCAATAACAACATGCCTTGTTCAAGGGCGCCCATCGCATTGCTCAAGATAGTATGCTACCAGTAGAAAATTTCAAGAGACTAATCACACCAAATGTTTTCCGATGCTACTAGGAGATAATAGTATGCTACCTGCGCTGAGACAACATGTTTTGCTCAAAAGTTCATTGCATTGCAAAATCCATATGGCTGGTTGGTTGGTTGGGGACAACACATAAAATAATCAAGGATCACCACGTATGTACACAACAATATCACTAGGCACATTAATTAGCACTTTGTCAATAGCAAGCCATGAAAAAATATGAGCAAACCGAAAATAAACAAAATAGCCATGGTCAGCAAGAGAACATCTCTGATTATCCAAGGAACACACATTTCATGGCACCTACGCATGCCTTGATAAAAGAAAGGACCGTAAATCAAAAATCATCTACTAGCATTAGAAACCATGCTACAAAAAATGGGACCTTTATTCCATCATGAACATTAAGACTAATGCATAGAAATTCCTAACACGAATATAGCTGCAAAAAGGCAAGAACTTGACTTCATCCATAGAAGGGGCAAAAGAAAAAACTTTTACAATTTAACCATCAATCTGAAGGGTTCTTCTACTGATAACAAGCTCAATTTATAGGTCAACAAAGAAAGAAACCAAACCCTGTAGCATGGCAAACTGAGAAGGGAAAAAATGAGAGACAAGAACATATAATTCAGAGTAGAAACACTGAACTCAACAAGAGCTTTGGTGAGGAATAAAGGCATCTACCATGGGATACTGTTAAATAACAAAAGACCGAGTATAAATATTCTTTTACATCACATAACTAGCATCACACTACTTATTACTTGATTTGTTCTTTCATGATACATGATCAAAGCACAATAAAATACATCATAAAATATCATGCAAGATCGGGCAAAAAACTAATGATGCGGTTACATCGATCGGATGGACATCATTATTTTCTCAAACGTAGGAATCCTACTATGAACATAGTTTGGATCAACAGAGGGGAAATGTTCTCACCTCTACAGCAAGCTGCCCAATTCGGGTGGGGCGATGAGCATATAGGTCAAGTAAAATAAACCCATTTGGTCTGAACATTATGTGTTTATTATGTGCAAAATATAGGATGGCTGAATATTATGTTCTATTGATCTGACCCTCATAGGGGTATATATAAAGTACATCATGAGGGATAGAGACTTGGAGTACAAGACAAGTTACATGTGGTTTAAACCAATCCTATCTCTAACTCCTAATCTCTAACTTAAACATAATTATACTTCTAACATCCCCCCTCAGTCGTAGCGGGAGTGAAGCGGACGATGACGACTGAATTTGAACTCTTGTGCTTTCGTCGTCTTCTCCGCCGCACCATCATCAACTGCGTCTCTGATGGGTCGGCACCTAGGGCGGTGACTGCGTCCCCTTCTGGTGCCTTCCTGCCTTCTCCTCTATTCCCTCCCGCAGTCACAGCGGGAGTGTCGTGGACGCAAGTGACGAGGCGGACGCTGTTGACTGGAGTTGTTGCCGATGAGTTGTTGTAGACGTAGCCTTTAATGTCGAGGTAGCCGATCATGGTGATGTAGCTGTGGTCGAGGTAGTCGTGGTCGATGGTGTGGTCGTCGTGGATGATGAAGCCGCACAAAGCCGGAGGCGCAAAAAAAGCGCTATGACGGAGCTGCAGACGTGGACGATGCACCTTGCTGATGTCAGAGGGTGCCGTCGGCGATGAGTCCACCGATTTTGCCAAGACCAGAGGAAGCCCATCAAGCACACATCAGTTTTGTCAGAACCGTGTGGCCGTGTAGGGTCGTCACTGTAGTGACGCTGTGTCGATGCCGTCGTGTAGTTATGGATGACGCGGTCGATGCCGTCGTCGTGACGCGGTCATTGCCGTCGTCGAGGTCGCGTCTTGCAGACAAGTCTGTCAGAGGACGCTAGGTGCCCATCTTGTGGACGAGGCGGCGGCGGTGTGTTGATGAAGATGTTGGTGAAGACGACGTTGATGAAGACCTTGACGATGAAGTGTCGGCGATAACATTGCAGCGGCATGTCGACGATGATGCGTCGCTGGAAGGCGTCCCTCCGCGTGACGAAGTGTCGATGTCGCGCCATGTTGAAGAAGTATGTTCGCTCATAGCCCGGCGTAGTCGTACAGGTTGATGTCGTTCGGCTCGGGGTCAATGCAGATGAAGATCGGTTACGTAGATGCATGTCGTTGGTCTGGTTGATGCAGATGTAGATCCATAGCCCGCAGGTAGGTGCAAATGGCTCGGTGTAGGTCGTTCGTGCGCCGGTGACTGATGATGCAGATGAAGTGCCCTCCTGTAATCCGAGACATGACGCATCGTGCCACGTAGCCTCTTGCTGGAGTCTGGTGCTGACGCCGATCGACGCATATATGCCCATGCATGTGGTGCTAGCTGCACGAGAACGTCATGAACTCATACATGTGCATGAGGCCTAACCTTGCATGGATCCTGAAACTGGCCGCTCGCCGTGTTTGCGCCTCTGTCGTCTGGATCGAAGGCAACTGAAGCCGCTCGCCCAAGTCCATGGATCGCATGCGTCTGCACCTGTTGATGAAGATCTGCGCGTGCGTGTATCTGCCTCCGATCTGCGGCAGGCTCGCCACGCCTGCTGTTCGATCTGGCTCGTAGCCGAGAAGGGCTCCACGCATAGCCATCTCCGCGGCGTGTGGACATCATTGTTGGAGTAGATGCGACGAGGTGTCGCATGTTGATGCCGAAGGAGCGCTGCTGCTTGACGGGCGTGTGCGAGGCCGTCCCTGGAGGTCGTGCTAGTCGATGGGACTGCAGACATGTGGAGACACGCGCTGGAGGTGTCGGCCGGGGATCCGCATGCGAGAGCCCGCCCTCCCGTGATCGGGACGGGCATGATCTTGTCCGCTGTTGGCCGGTTCGCGTCGTGGTCGTCTCGTGCTGATGCAAGCTACGTAGCCTGCGGTTGGTGTCGTCAATTCTTTCGGGCACCGTGGATGCGCGGCCGGCACATGCTATCTCCCGATGGAGAGGCGACTGCATGTGTCGCCTTAGTTGCTCACCGTCAAGGATTGATCTGCACTGGTTTTCACCGGATAGAAGGTCGTCAGGTTTATTTGTGGCTAAGAACAATATTGATCTACTCGATGGATATGAGAAATTGGGAAATTGGAAACCTATGGGATCGATCTAATATCTAAACTACAGAACTGATCCAATCTTTATTGGGATCGGGTGCCGCGCCCCCGGGAAGAGGAGATTAATCTCCCGGGGGCGGCATGCCGCGGAAGTCGTGGAAGGACCAAGGATCGAGCGACGTTGGTCTAATGGCTCTTATACCATGTGCAAAATATAGGATGGCTGAATATTATGTTCTATTGATCTGACCCTCATAGGGGTATATATAAAGTACATCATGAGGGATAGAGACTTGGAGTACAAGACAAGTTACATGTGGTTTAAACCAATCCTATCTCTAACTCCTAATCTCTAACTTAAACATAATTATACTTCTAACATATTAATTACTACATGAATGAATGCCGGTGAGAATGAAACTCCACAAAAAAGAAGGATGAATGAACACGGACTATGACCTTCATCAAGCCAAACCAAAAAAAGGTAACCATCCTCGCAGCATGCATTTTTCCTTCACAAGTCAGGCTTCATCTTATCTGTGCCCTTATAGGTCAAGAAAGAAAGAAACCAAATCCAGTAGCATGGCAAACTAAGAAGGGGCAGAATGAGAAAAAAGAACACACAATTCAGGGTAGAAACATTTAACCCAACAAGAGAAGATGCGCCTATACAACAACAAAAGAAAGAGCACAATGAGAACATGATCAAAGCACAATAAAAACATCATAAAATCACATACAAGATCGAGAATTTTTTTTAATGATGTACTTACATGCATCAGATTGACACCATGATTTTCTCAAACGTAGGAATCCTACTATGAACATAGTTTGCATCAACAAAGAGAGGAAATGTTCTCACCTCTACAGCAAGCAGCCGAATTTGGGTGGGGCGATGCAAACACAGCGTAGAAGCAGGGGTCGCTCCTCATCTCCCGATGCCCGATTGTTGAGGTGGGCTTGGTCTCAGGCGGTGGTGCCCACCTCCACTTGTGGTTTGTGCCCCTTTGTGCTGGCAGGATGCCGATGAGGTCGAACTCGCCCAGGAGCTTGCTGTTCATTGCCATCTCATGCTCACCTTGCAACACAAGGATACCCACTTGCATCTGGTTGTCAGTGCTACCTCTTGAGCACTGCGTTGGTTTTCCCTTGAAGAGGAAAGGGTGATGCAGCAAAGTAGCATAAGTATTTCCCTCAGTTTTTAAGAACCAAGGTATCAATCCAGTAGGAGGCTACGCGCAAGTCCCTCGCACCTGCACAAAACAAATAAATCCTCGCAACCAACGCGATAAGGGGTTGTCAATCCCTACATGGTCACTTACGAGAGTGAGATCTGATAGATATGATAAGATAATATTTTTGGTATTTTTATGATAAAGATGCAAAGCAAAATAAAAGCAAAGTAAAAGGCAAACGAAATAACTAAGTGTTGGAAGATTAATATGATGAAGATAGACCCGGGGGCCATATGTTTCACTAGTGGCTTCTCTCAAAAGTATAAGTATTTTACGGTGGGTGAGCAAATTACTGTTGAGCAATTGACAGAACTGAGCATAGTTATGAGAATATCTAGGTATGATCATGTATATAGGCATCACGTCCGAGACAACTAGATCGACTCCTGCCTGCATCTACTACTATTACTCCACACATCGACCACTATCCAGCATGCATCTAGAGTATTAAGTTCATAAGAACAGAGTAACACATTAAGCAAGATGACATGATGTAGAGGGATAAATTCATGCAATATGATAAAAACCCCATCTTGTTATCCTCGATGGCAACAATACAATACGTGCCTTGCTGCCCCTATTGTCACTGGGAAAGGACACCGCAAGATTAAACCCAAAACTAAGCACTTCTCCCATTGCAAGAAAGATCAATCTAGTAGGCCAAACCAAACTGATAATTCGAAGAGACTTGCAAAGATAACCAATCATACATAAAAGAATTCAGAGAAGATTGAAATATTGTTCATAGATAAACTTGATCATAAACCCACAATTCATCGGTCTCAACAAACACACCGCAAAAGAAGATTACATCGAATAGATCTCCACAAGAGAGGGGGAGAACTTTGTATTGAGATCCAAAAAGAGAGAAGAAGCTATCTAGCTAATAACTATGGACCCGAAGGTCTGAGGTAAACTACTCACGCTTCATCGGAGAGGCTATGGTGTTGTTGTAGAAACCCTCCGTGATCGATGCCCCCTCCGGCGAAGCTCCGAAACAAACTCCAAGATGGGATCTCGTGGATACAGAAAGTTACGGCGGTGGAATTAGGGTTTTGGCTCCGTCTTTGATCGTTTGGGGGTACGTAGGTATATATAGGAGGAATGAGTACATCGGTGGAGCAACATGGGGCCCACGAGGGTGGAGGGCGTGCCTGGGGGGGGAGGGGGGTAGGCGCGCCCCCTACCTCGTGGCTTCCTTGTTGGTTGCTTGACGTAGGGTCCAAGTCATCTGGATCTTGTTCATTCTAAAAATCACGTTTCCGAAGGTTTCATTCCGTTTGAACTCCGTTTGATATTCATTTTCTTCGAAACCCTTCATAGCAAGTTAAGAGATTCGACGCTGGTAGAAATAGAACACAATAAGGGTTGTGCATCTCCAGCCTCGGAAGCTAAGAGATTCGACGCTGGATCCAAACAACAGGGAAGAGTTCATAGCAAGTTAAACAAATTGAATTAAACAAGATTTAGTCTGAGGTTTTGTTCACATGCTAGCACTGGCAGCTCACAACTAAAAATCCTTCTCTCTCTCTCTCTCTCTCTCAACAGAGGAATGATTGAGTGGTGCCCTGCACAACATACAATTGAGTTGATTATCGAGATTGGATGCATCTAGGCAGCGAAGCCTCAACCCCTATGCAGTCCATGTTTTAGTATCTCCTATTCCCCTGAAATGTTTTTTCCCTCTGAGAACAGATTGCGAACACCATCGAAGGCAGCAAGAAACAGAAGGTGCACTCACTGTTTGACGCCTTTTGGCAGTCGAACTAGATCTCGCACGGGCAAGCTGACGTACTAGCTGGTGAGTGGGCGACTTCACCGCCGCGCACAACAAAGTCACCTCTGCACCTGCGTGAGGAAACCACGTCAATGAAGAAGAGCAAATCGGAATATCCTCTGCACCTATGTATATATGAATGGACATTAGTTGTAAATTTTCCAGACTGCGGCACCTTTCAGCTGGGCTTTTTCTGTAATTCTAAATGAACTCACTGATTAACTAGTGAGAAACGTGGACTGAAACGTCAAGTGCAACTACGATGAAATGTACAGCAGGTGTCAGGTTCAATGGAAGAAAGAGAGGGGTTGGATGTATGATAAATCAAGGACCATGCAACACATGGGCCTTGGCAAAATTAGCCAGTACAAGAAGTATGTAATGTATGGACTGGAAATGAAGGAAAAAAAACAGAAACACACATTTCTTTCTCATAAAGATAAAGTGGAAACTGGAAAATAAATGGACACAGTTCACTTGCTAGTTACATGTGGGCGTCACGCATACATCATTGCTCGCAGTTTTCAAGTACGAGGCAACTGGGGGTGGAATGGATGTTTCCTTGTAGTACATCACAGGAGACATGTGTCGTGCTGAATAAAATCTCCAATGTGAAACTTGATTTTTCAAGATGAAGACTAAATATTGCCGATGATACTAAATAGAAAAAGGGCAATTCCCTTCCCTGCATAGAATTCCTTCCATATCAAGTTGCACGCCCTGACACATTTATTTTCTTAGCCAGGGTTGGTAAAAACAGCCTCTGAAGCTAAGAGATTTGACGTTGAGGGAAGAGTTCATAGCAAGTTGAACAAATTGAATTAAAACAGACCCACTGTAGAACCATGGAGAGGATGTGAAGAAGGGCGAGAGAGCGGGAGGGGACCTTGACGAGCTCAGTCGGGATCTGGATGCACCGCCACCCAACCTTGTCCTTGTCGATCTGGGAGCGCCATCGCCACCGCACACACGCGGTTGTCGGTGGTGGTATTGGAGAGGAGCTGAGGGGAGGGGGAGAGCGTGGGGGCGTCGACAGAAGCGCGCTGACGCGTGGTCGCCCGAGAAGAAGAAGGCTGACACATTCAGGAGCTCATCAACTCAAAGATGGGTACAGGCACCTACCTGTTGGACAAGGAGCACTTACCTTTGCACCCAGAACTTGAAGATAATGTTGGGGAATGTAGTAATTTCAAAAAATTCTTACGCACACGCAAGATGATGGCGATGCATAGCAACGAGAGGGGAGAGTGTCGGCCACGTACCCTTGTAGACCGTTAAGCGGAAGCGTTATGAGAACGTAGTTGATGTAGTCGTACGTCTTCACGATCGACCGATCCTCAGTACCGAACGTACGGCACCTCCGCGTTCAGCACACGTTGAGCTCGGTGACGTCCCGCGAACTCATGATCCAGTAGAGCTCGAGGGAGAGTTTCATCAGCAGGACGGCGTGGTGACGATGTTGATGAAGCTACCGTCGCAGGGCTTCGCCTAAGCACCGCTACGATATGACCGAGGTGGATTATGGTGGAGGGGGCACCGCACACGGCTGGGAGAGATCAATGATCAACTTGTGTGTCTAGAGGTGCCCCCCAGCCCTCGTATATAAAGGAGCAAGGGGGGAGAGGCGGCCGGCCAAGGAGGGCGCGCCAAGGGGGGAGTCCTACTCCCACCGGGAGTAGGACTCCTCCTTTCCTAGTAGGAGTAGGAGAAGGGGAAGGAAAGATAGAGGAGGAGAAGGAAAGAGGGGGTTGGCCCCCCTTGCCCTAAACAAATTCGGTTTGGGCCTTGGGGGCGCGCCCACACTCCCCTTGCTGCCCTCTATTTCCACTAAGGCCCATGTAGGCCCATTAAGCCCCCAGGGGGTTCTGGTAACCCCGGGTACTCCGGTAAAATCCCGATTTCACCCGGAACTCTTCCGATGTCCAAATGTAGGTTTCCAATATATCAATATTTATGTCTTGACCATTTCGAGACTCGTCGTCATGTCCATGATCATATCCGAGACTCCGAACTACCTTCGGTACATCAAAACATATAAACTCATAATACCGATCATCATAGAACTTTAAGCGTGCGGACCCTACGGGTTCGAGAACTATGTAGACATGACCGAGACATGTCTCCGGTCAATAACCAATAGCGGAACCTGGATGCTCATATTGGTTCCTACATATTCTACGAAGATCTTTATCGGTCAAACCGCATAACAATATACATTGTTCCCTTTGTCATCGGTATGTTACTTGCCCGAGATTCGATCGTCAGTATCCCAATACCTAGCTCAATGTCGTTATCGGCAAGTCTCTTTAATCGTTCCGTAATGCATCATCTCGCAACTAACTCATTAGTTTCATTGCTTGCAAGGTGATACATCTCCAACGTATCTATAATTTTTGATTGTTCCATGCTATTATATTATCTGTTTTGGATGTTTATGGGCTTTATTATGCACTTTTATATTATTTTTGGGACTAACCTATTAACCCAGAGCCCAGTGCCAGTTTTTGTTTTTTCCTTGTTTTAGAGTATCGCAGAAAAGGAAAATCAAACGGAGTCCAATTGACCTGAAACTTCACGGAACTTATTTTTGGAACAGAAGCAATCCAGAAGACTTGGGGTGTACGTAAGGGAAGCAACAAGGAAGGCATGAGGCAGGGGCGCGCCCACCCCCCTGGGAGCGCCCTCCACCCTCGTGGGCCCCTCGTGGCCCCCTGATGTATTTCTTCCTCCTATGTATACCAATATACCCTAAAACCATCGAGGAGCACAATAGATCGGGAGTTCCACCACCAGAAGCCTCCGTAGCCACCGAAAACCAATCTAGACCCGTTCCGGCACCCTGCCGGAGGGGGGAATCCCTCTTCGGTGGCCATCTTCATCATCCCGGCGCTCTCCATGACGAGGAGGGAGTAGTTCTCCCTCAGGACTGAGGGTATGTACCAGTAGCCTCTGTTGGAAAAGGCAGTGCCTAGGAGGCGCTTAGGCACGCCTAGGCGCTAGGCAATGGCCAAACACCTCGCCTAGGGCATAAATAGAGCTCTAGGCAGGGCAAGCAAGGAATTACCTAGCCAAGCAAGAAATCATGCCACATACTGCACTGATATGGCAAACGGGTTATATTCTAATGACATTAGACGGTAATTAACTTATTTATATGCCCTAAACCAATATCAACACCCATATAATAATCACAAAATACACTATGAGTAAAATCTATATTACCGCCTAGGCCGCGCCTAGGACGCTTAGGCACCACCTAGGCACTAGGCAAAGGACAACCGCCTCGCTTACGCCTACCACTTTTTCCAACCTTGCCAGTAGCTATGTGTTTGATCTCTCTCTCTCTCTCTCGTGTTCTTAAGGTGATACGATCTTGATGTATCGCGAGCTTTGCTATTATAGTTGGATCTTATGATGTTTCTCCCCCTCTACTCTCTTGTAATGGATTGAGTTTTCCCTTTAAAGTTATCTTATCGGATTGAGTCTTTAAGGATTTGAGAACACTTGATGTATGTCTTGCATGTGCTTATCTGTGGTGACAATGGGATATTCACGTGATCTACTTGATGTATGTTTTGGTGATCAACTTGTGGGTTCCGTGACCTCGTGAACTTATGCATAGGGGTTGGCACATGTTTTTGTCTTGACTCTCCGGTAGAAACTTTTGGGGCACTCTTTGAAGTTCTTTGTGTTGGTTGAATAGATGAATCTGAGATTGTGTGATGCATATCGTATAATCATACCCACGGATACTTGAGGTGACATTGGAGTATCTAGGTGACATTAGGGTTTTGGTTGATTTGTGTCTTAAGGTGTTATTCTAGTACGAACTCTAGGATAGATTGAACGGAAAGAATAGCTTCGTGTTATTTTACTACGGACTCTTGAATAGATCGATCAGAAAGGATAACTTTGAGGTGGTTTCGTACCCTACCATAATCTCTTCGTTTGTTCTTCACTATTAGTGACTTTGGAGTGACTCTTTGTTGCATGTTGAGGGATAGTTATATGATCCAATTATGTTATTATTATTGAGAGAACTTGCACTAGTGAAAGTATGAACCCTAGGCCTTATTTCAACGCATTGCAATACTGTTTGTGCTCACTTTTATCATTAGTTACCTTGCTGTTTTTATATTTTCAGATTACAAAAACCATTATCTACTATCCATATTGCACTTGTATCACCATCTCTTTGCCGAACTAGTGCACCTATACAATTTACCATTGTATTGGGTGTGTTGGGGACACAAGTGACTCTTTGTTATTTGGTTGCAGGGTTGCTTGAGAGAGACCATCTTTATCCTACGCCTCCCACGGATTGATAAACCTTAGGTCATCCACTTGAGGGAAATTCGCTACTGTCCTACAAACCTCTGGACTTGGAGGCC
>NW_021290160.1:0-2612 GCF_002162155.2 Triticum dicoccoides
ATTAGTATCTCTTGAATATCACGGTTTAATCCTCCCCAAAATCTATCCATAAAATCATCTTCACTTTCTTCTAAAGAGGAATGCAACAAGGTAGTTTGTAAATCATCATAATATTTTGTTACAGTTTCACTACCTTGTTTTAAGTGTTGCAACTTCTTAATCATGTCACGAGTATAATAAGCAGGGACGAAAGTATGTCGCATGGCAAGTTTCAAATCATCCCAAGTAGTAGGTATATAATCAGGGTGTAACCGACAATATTCACTCCACCAAACCAAAGCATAACCAGTGAAAGAACCAACCGCAATCTTAACCTTTTTATGTTCATCGAAATTATGGGAAGCAAATATATTTTTTATGTCGAACTCCCATTCAATATATAAAGCAGGTTTAAAACGGCCATTAAATGGTGGTATAGATACATTAACCTGATCATGTGCATTTGGATGTTTGTGCACTTCTCGTGACGGTTGTGGTATTTGCAAAGGTGGTGGCACGTCTCCCGCGATCGACAAAGCCCATGAATTGACTCTGGATCCTGTCATGATTAGTAGAACAAGAAACAAAACCCAAAAATAATGTTCCTATAACTACTAGGATGTGGTGGTAAAACGCTCACAGTAAAGCAAATATCAATGTCTTACAAGTTCTTACCATGCAACAGGCGGTGATCGGCAACCAGCGGTGTCAAGTAACTCCGAATATTGAGTAAAGCGATTGCCAGGGGAGCGTACGTATACACGGTGTAGAAATATGTGGAACTGGGTTGGCTATATATGGTAGCAAAAGATTAGCAATAATCAATTCAAAGATGCAATGTTGAATAAACGCTCAACGACGGTACTGTGCTGGTCCTAGGCTAGACCGGACTAGAGACGCGAGCCTAGAACACTAATGAGGTCACGGCGTAGCACAACTAGCATCAATGAAGGATACTAAGTAGCTCTTGACAGCAAGATATAAGTGAAGATCACAACGGCAGTGAAGATAATGATGAAAAACAACTGCCAAGCAGGATATACAACAACTCTCTCTCCAACTTTCCTCTTGAAAAGTTTGAGACAATTTTCTGATAAATTCTTTCAAAGAATGCTACTAACTCAATCTTTCCAATGCAAAAAGAATCACTCAATTCCGAGTTGATATGAGGAGTCAAAGAATTCTAAAACTGGCCTGAAAAATTGGAACAAGTTGTGTTCACGAACTTCGGAGGGCAAAAAGACCTATTTAGAAGCCGATTTTGAGGTGTCAAATATTGAAATAGCTTCTGCAACTATTTAGATCCGGCTCGTTGCTATCTTCAATTTGAATACTCACGGAGCCAAAACTGACTTCGTATGAGGAAGATACACCTGTTTTACTGAACAGTGCGCAAAACAGATTCCAATCCGAATTCAGGTACGAGATTGATTCTAGATAGATCCAATTTTTTTTTCTTCTCTCTTTTTTTTCTCACGCCTTTTTTTTCTTTTTCTTCTCCCTCTTTTTCTTTTTTTTCTTTCCTTTTTTCTCTTTTTTTTTCTTTATCTTCTTTTTCTCCCTCTTTCCAAGACAAACTAGATAAGATGCATATTCGATCAGGCGAAGATGTGAGTGACCTCAACTATGATTATGACAATAAACAGTGCGTAGCACATGGTGGAAATTGGTGGATGGGATGGTGGATAGCGGATGGGATAATGATGCAGCGGCTGCGTAACTAATGTGAACAGAACTCGAAACTCTAAAGGAACTAGACACTAAGACCAGCAACTCGACACGGCGATGCAACCGATAATTCAATAATGCAAACAATGAAAAGAAAATTGCAAAGGCTCAGTCTGGCTAGGACAAAGGATGAATAGATCTAACTTTTGTTTTGTGGCTTTTTCTTGGACAATAGGTAAGAAAATAAATCTAATCTAGGAAAAACTGGAAATTCTCACCGAGCAACCTGAAAACTGATACCACTTGATAGAGGCGGGGTGTCTCGATCTTTCGATGAGATGATACTACCGATTTGGTGGAGACGACTTTGACGATCCGACTACAAACGTGCACGATGTTCCGCCTTAGCAATCGCTAAACCAATCTCCTGAGGTTATTAACCACGCCGGAGCACGATCAACCTGACCACGAAGGTCTATTCCTGCAAGCAATCGAAGAACGAGCAAGAATATGATAAAAGCAATCTGAATATTGCGAATATATATGAAGTATTGATAAAGGTGGGGATCCGTAAGCGGTCTTGGTCTGGTCGTTGGACACAAACGAAGTACACGAAGTTGCAATGGCTAACTTTTAACTAAACAAATCCCAAAGAAAAAGCTACTAGATGGATCTACTTATATAGGAGCAAGGGGTGGCGGCCAAGGAGGTGGGAGGACGTCCCAAGGCAGCCTAAAACTAACCCTAGGTCGTACAAGGCTCATGGGCCCAAGTGGAGGTGATGTAACACCTTTGGACTTGTAGTTTGACTCGGATTCTGCTGCAGCATCAGATTGTTTCGTCCACAACTCAACGCTCCGGACGAATTTGAAGGTGATTCCAATTGGGTTGGAAAGTGCACGAAATCTAGTTTCCAACAAAAAAAGAATCACCCAATTCGGAGTCCGTATGAAAAACTTGTGTGC
>NW_021290161.1:0-1056 GCF_002162155.2 Triticum dicoccoides
CATGAAACATGGCAATATGAGTGTGTTGGGCTAATGCAACTAAGAACAGAGGGGTTTGAACAAATTTGAATCAAGGATTCAAATTTTAAGTTCAAATATGGTCTTTTAAAGTGCTTTTCCTTGTTCTGCTTAAAACATCAATTTAACTTGTTTGATCATGCATGAAAATAGTACAGATGGATAGATTGGATTTTTCTGATCATTTTTCATATATAATTTGTCCAATTTGGAGTTACAGAATAAAAGTTATGAATTTTTGAAGTTTAAATAATATTCTGGAATTTCCTGATTTAAATTAAATCCAGAAATTATAATTATTGCGCCAGCATGACGTCAGCATGACGTCAGTGGTCAACTGCGGCTGGCTGAAGTCAAACCTGACGTGTGGGGGCCACACGTCAGTGACAGGGGGGGTTTAACAGGTTTAAATTAATCCTAATTAGGGATTAGTGGCGCTGGGGCCCACTGTCAGTGTCAGGGGGGTTGACTAACGGTAATTAGTACTAACTAACTACCTGTCCGACAGGGCCCACGCGTCAGTGACCCTGGGGGGTCAAACCTCAGGTCGGACAGGTCAAACCCGCCGGCGGCATGACGCCGGCGAGGCCCGAGACGGCGGCGAAAGTGCTTTTTGCCATTCCGGCAACCAAATGGACGGCGGAAGGCATCTATCGTGTTGCTGAGGTTGAGCCGCGACTATTGGTGGTGGTGGTTGGGCTCGGGGTGGCCGGAGTTGACGGCGGCGAGCTCGGCTGCGGCCGCCGGGGTTCGGTCGTGCACGGGAACAGGGTTGGAGCTCGAAGTCGAGCGAAGCGAGGCGCTAGGGATGCTCTACGGGGTCTTGCGAACTCGTTGGACTCGCCGGGGTGACCAAATGGTCACCGGAGTGCGTCGACGGCGAGCTCGGCGACGGCGGAGGTTCGGCCGTGGTGGGGAGGAGGCTACGGTGGGGAAACGAGGGGGAGGAGAGGGGGAAACGGTGGCGTAGCTCACCGCGGTTGCAGTGGGCGTCGAAGTGGGCTCGGGGACGCGCTGGAGACGGCGAATCGACGGCGA
>NW_021290162.1:0-526 GCF_002162155.2 Triticum dicoccoides
GGGGCGGCGCTGGCAACGATGGTGTGGACGGGGCGGCGCTGGTGTCGGGGCGGTATCGAGGGTGGCGGGGCGGCGGCGTTGGGAGAGGAGAGGGGAAGGGGATCGCGGGCGAGGGCGAGGGAGAGAGAGGGGATCGATACGAAGTAGGGGAGGCACAATACTAATGGCGCACCACCCCTCGGTGCGCCATAAGTACATACATGCTAATGGCGCACCTCACCCAGGTGCGCCATTAGTATGTTTTTTTACTTCTGCTCGAGCCAACAGGTTATCTACCACCTGACCTGATACACATCAAGTCTTCTCTACTAGCTCG
The DNA here is from genome assembly GCF_002162155.2 of Triticum dicoccoides. Lineage (NCBI taxonomy): Eukaryota > Viridiplantae > Streptophyta > Magnoliopsida > Poales > Poaceae > Triticum > Triticum dicoccoides. The sequence goes on from NW_021290162.1 coordinate 317, forward strand.
ACTGGTCAGCAGCTAGTTCTCACACTAGGAGGTCCTGGGTTCGATTCCCAGGCTCCATGATTTTTTTATGCATTTAAAATGCTGTTTGATACTTATTTGTGTTTAAATATGTTCAAACTTGTTTAAATCATAACAGTAATATTTTTTTATAAGACAGTAATAATTTTTTAAAAAATATCATCCAACAGTAATGCATGCCGGTGGAGCGGG
>NW_021290163.1:0-848 GCF_002162155.2 Triticum dicoccoides
AAATAAGGAAAAGGAAGAAAAGAGGAAGAAGGAAGAAGGAAGAAGAAGAAGAAAAAAAAGAAGAAAAAAAAAGAGGAGAAGAAGAAAAGAATAGAGGAGAAGAAGAAAAAATAGAAAATTCTATTTTTTCTTCTTCTCCTCTATTCTTTTCTTCTTCTCCTCTTCTTTTTCTTCTTTTTTCTTCTTCTTATTTATTTCTCCTCTTCTTCCTATCCCCTCTTCTTCTCCTTTCTTCCTCTTCTTTTTCCTTTTTCCTCTCATTCTTTTTCTTCTTCTTGTATTGCTTGTTTTTTTTAAATAATGTTCAAATAAAAATCTATGAACATTAAACATATATACACACAGAGAACATATATACATTTTTATAAAAATGCAAAAAACGAAAAATTTAAAAAAAAGACATATAAACAGATATACATACATACATTTTTCTTTCATATGAACATACATACATACATTTTCTTTGCATATGACCATACATACATTTTTATTTGCATATGACCATTCATACATTTTCTTTGCATATGCTTTGCATATAAACATACATACATATGAACATACATACATACATATAAACATAACATACATACACAAAAAATTCTAAAAATCTGCCTAAAAAAATCTAAAAATCTGCCTAAAAAAATTATATGAAAAAAAGCATACATCATCCATCCATCCATATAATGAACATATACATCATCCATCCATCCATATAATCAACATATGCATATGAAAAAAAATTATATGAAAAAAAATTATATAAAGAGGATCGAGGGGACAGGGAGGAAAGGGGGTCGCCGGAGCCGGACCGAACGGGGAGGAGGGGCGGCGTCGAGGCAGGGGCGGCA
>NW_021290164.1:0-1485 GCF_002162155.2 Triticum dicoccoides
GTGAGAATTTCCAGTTTTTCCTAGATTAGATTTTTTTTCTTACCTATTGTCCAAGAAAAAGCCACAAAAAAAAGTTAGATCTGTTCATCCTTTATCCAAGCCAGTCTGAGCCTTTGCAATTTTCTATTCATTGCTTGCATAGTTGAATTATCGGTTGCATCGTCGTGTCAGTTGCTGGTCTTAGTGTCTAGTTCCTTTAGAGTTTCGAGTTCTGTTCACATTAGTCACGCCGCCGCTGCATCATTATCCCTTCCGCTGTCCACCATCCCATCTATTAATTTCCACCACGTGCTATGCACTGTTCATTGTCATAATCATAGTTGAGGTCATTCACATCTTCGCCTGATCCAATCTGCATCTTATCTAGTTTGTCTTGGAAAGAGGGAGAAAAAAAAGATAGAGAAAAAAAGAGAAAAAAAGGAAACAAAAAGAGAGAGAAGAAAAAGAAAAAAAAGAGTGAGAAAAAAAGAGAGAAGAAAAAAAAATTGGATCTATCTAGAATCAATCTCATACTTGAATTCGGATTGGAATCTGTTTTGCGCACTGTTCAGTAAAACAGGTGTATCTTCCTCATACGAAGTCAGTTTTGGCTCCGTGAGTACTCAAATTGAAGATAGCGACGAGCCGCATCTAAATAGTTGCAGAAGCTAGTTCAATATTTGACACCTCAAAATCGGCTTCTAAATAGGTCTTTTTGTCCTCCGAAGTTCGTGAACACAACTTGTTCCAATTTTTCAGGCCAGTTTTAGAATTCTTTGACTCATATCAACTCGGAATTGAGTGATTCTTTTTGCATTGGAAAGCTTGAGTTAGTAGCATTCTTTGAAAGAATTTATCAGAAAATTGTCTCAAACTTTTCAAGAGGAAAGTTGGAGAGAGAGTTGTTGTATATCCTGCTTGGTAGTTGTTTTTCATCATTATCTTCACTGCCGTTGTGATCTTCACTTATATCTTGCTGTCAAGAGCTACTTAGTATCCTTCATTGATGCTAGTTGTGCTACGCCGTGACCTCATTAGTGTTCTAGCCTCGCGTCTCTAGTCCGTCTAGCCTAGGACCAGCATAGTACCGTCGTTGAGCGTTTATTCAACATTGCATCTTTGAATTGATTATTGCTAATCTTTTGCTACCATATATAGCCAACCCAGCTCCACATATTTCTACACCGTGTATACGTACGCTCCCCTGGCAATCGCTTTACTCAATATTCGGAGTTACTTGACACCGCTGGTTGCCGATCACCGCCTGCTGCATGGTAAGAACTTGTAAGACATTGATATTTGCTTTACTGTGAGCGTTTTACCACCACATCCTAGTAGTTATAGGAACATTATTTTTGGGTTTTGTTTCTTGTTCTACTAATCATGACAGGATCCAGAGTCAATTCATGGGCTTTGTCGATCGCGGGAGACGTGCCACCACCTTTGCAAATACCACAACCGTCACGAGAGGTGCACAAACATCCAAATGCACATGATCAGGTTAAT
>NW_021290165.1:0-998 GCF_002162155.2 Triticum dicoccoides
CTTTAGGGTTTCCCCAGGCGCATGGGCCTCTTGGGGCTGGTGCCCTTGGCCCATGTAGGCCAAGGCGCACCCCCTACAGCCCATGTGGCCCCCCGGGGCAGGTGGCCCCACCCGGTGGGCCCCCGGGACCCTTCCGGTGGTCCCGGTACAATACCGATGACCCCGAAACTTGTCCCGATGGCCGAAACAGGACTTCCTATATATAAATCTTTACCTCCGGACCATTCCGGAACTCCTCGTGACGTCCGGGATCTCATCCGGGACTCCGAACAACATTCGGTAACCACATACAAGCTTCCTTTATAACCCTAGCGTCATCGAACCATAAGTGTGTACGCCCTACGGGTTCGGGAGACATGCAGACATGACCGAGACGTTCTCCGGTCAATAACCAACAGCGGGATCTGGATACCCATGTTGGCTCCCACATGTTCCACGATGATCTCATCGGATGAACCACGATGTCAAGGACTTAATCAATCCCGTATTCAATTCCCTTTGTCTAGCGGTATTTTACTTGCCCGAGATTCGATCGTCGGTATCCAATACCTTGTTCAATCTCGTTATCGGCAAGTCACTTTACTCGTTCCGTAACACATCATCCCGTGATCAACTCCTTGGTCACATTGCGCATATGATGATGTCCTACCGAGTGGGCCCAGAGATACCTCTCTGTTTACACGGAGTGACAAATCCCAGTCTCGATCCGCATAAAACAATAGATACTTTCGGAGATACCTGTAGTGCACCTTTATAGTCACCCAGTTACGTTGTGACGTTTGATACACCCAAAGCACTCCTACGGTATCCAGGAGTTACACGATCTCATGGTCAAAGGAAGAGATACTTGACATTGGCAAAGCTCTAGCAAACGAACTACACGATCTTTGTGCTATGCTTAGGATTGGGTCTTGTCCATCACATCATTCTCCTAATGATGTGATCCCGTTATCAACGACATCCAATGTCCATAGCCAGGAAACCATGACTATCTGTTG
>NW_021290166.1:0-911 GCF_002162155.2 Triticum dicoccoides
GGCTACCACGAGCTAAGCCGACGGCACCCGTCGGCATACATATGTCGTCGGCCCAGCTGCGAACATGGCGACAGCAGCCGTCGGCATAACCAGGCCGTCGGCATACCCGTGGGCCCGGCGACCCCGCCCGTGATCGGCGGTTAACGTCGTCAAATCTATGCCGACGGCCTGGACGGCCGGCCGTCGGCATATATCATCATGCCACGTCACAGATCCGCGGCGCACCGTCCATGAGCTAAGCCGACGGCTGCCGTCGGCATACATGCCACGTCAGCGATCCGTGGCACGCCGCCCGCCGCCTAAAACCTGGCCGTCTCTATGCCGACGGCAGCATAGGTAGACTTTTTTTTTCATATGTATTTTTTTAAGCTTTTTTATGTATTATTATATAAACTAACATGTAGCATGTTAAATATAAACATACATATGAATATATATGTAGTTTGTATTTTTCCATATATTATGAATATATATATATATATGTGGTTTGTATTTTTTCGAGCACGTTAATAATGTGCGGTCATGTTCTTTTGAATATAGATCATTATATTTTATTAAAACCAAAAACAGCTATGCCGACAAAAGTTTTGTGGCGGTTGCAAACGCCCGACACCCGTCTCCAGAGTGTGACCCCCCTCACGTCCGCGGTGTGCCCCCCTCATGGATGGCGCCGGCACCTGGAGGGGGGAAACGGACGCGTCGGGTCTACACGGTGGATGTAGCTGTGGTTTGGCCCGGATGTTGCTCCCGGGTGTCCCTACGGGTGACCTGACACAACCGGGTGCAGAGGTCCACTGGTCAAAGCCCGTCCGTGGGAAGTCAAAAGGCTAGATCTCGTGGTCAACCGCTCCACGGTTAGGCGGGACGGGGGCCCTGGGGGGGGGGTAGCAATGCCACCGGAGCATCCTACC
>NW_021290167.1:0-911 GCF_002162155.2 Triticum dicoccoides
GGCTACCACGAGCTAAGCCGACGGCACCCGTCGGCATACATATGTCGTCGGCCCAGCTGCGAACATGGCGACAGCAGCCGTCGGCATAACCAGGCCGTCGGCATACCCGTGGGCCCGGCGACCCCGCCCGTGATCGGCGGTTAACGTCGTCAAATCTATGCCGACGGCCTGGACGGCCGGCCGTCGGCATATATCATCATGCCACGTCACAGATCCGCGGCGCACCGTCCATGAGCTAAGCCGACGGCTGCCGTCGGCATACATGCCACGTCAGCGATCCGTGGCACGCCGCCCGCCGCCTAAAACCTGGCCGTCTCTATGCCGACGGCAGCATAGGTAGACTTTTTTTTTCATATGTATTTTTTTAAGCTTTTTTATGTATTATTATATAAACTAACATGTAGCATGTTAAATATAAACATACATATGAATATATATGTAGTTTGTATTTTTTCATATATTATGAATATATATATATATATATGGTTTGTATTTTTTCGAGCACGTTAATAATGTGCGGTCATGTTCTTTTGAATATAGATCATTATATTTTATTAAAACCAAAAACAGCTATGCCGACAAAAGTTTTGTGGCGGTTGCAAACGCCCGACACCCGTCTCCAGAGTGTGACCCCCCTCACGTCCGCGGTGTGCCCCCCTCATGGATGGCGCCGGCACCTGGAGGGGGGAAACGGACGCGTCGGGTCTACACGGTGGATGTAGCTGTGGTTTGGCCCGGATGTTGCTCCCGGGTGTCCCTACGGGTGACCTGACACAACCGGGTGCAGAGGTCCACTGGTCAAAGCCCGTCCGTGGGAAGTCAAAAGGCTAGATCTCGTGGTCAACCGCTCCACGGTTAGGCGGGACGGGGGCCCTGGGGGGGGGGTAGCAATGCCACCGGAGCATCCTACC
>NW_021290168.1:0-15862 GCF_002162155.2 Triticum dicoccoides
GATTTCATTAGGATACTAGATGGATTCAAATTTCAGTAGTTCCTTGTAAACTATGTAACAATTTTTCAGGCCGAATAAAGATAGCCGAATGGCTTTATCTCAAACAGAAAACGGCATTCATTCAACAATCTATTTGGTATACCAAAAATATTCTTGGCATACCAGTACGTTTGTGGCTCTGAAAATTAACACAACGCCCTTTTCATCATGACACTACATCCATGCGGAAAGATTAACTTTTATTTTACCAAACACCAGGATGATTATCTCTTCAGTATTTAGAAAACAAAAGACAAAGGATGATGATCCATCAGTTCATACATTGGATAAAAACAAAGATCATGCTAATATTCTGGTTCTGATTCAAAAAAACAAACATCTCGTTGTTTGAAATTCAGACCACGGCAAAGCATGATTTCACAGATTCCAAAATGCACCTCTCATCTCCCATAGACAAGCATGACATTGCGTTTCAAAGAGACATCTGTTGGGTACAAAATGAGCACCCAGCAAAACAAGTGCCCATCCGGAGCAGCGTCCCATTCACATGAAAGCCGACACATAAAGCAAACCACCAGACTTCCCATAGAGCTACTAAGCTCCATTGACCTGTCTTCTCGCCCCTCTTCGCCCTCCGGAAGAATCACTCAATGGTTGTGGGTGCACCATCTACAGCAAAGATTTCTTTTCTCGCTATCCTCACCCTCCTGGACAAAAGAGCAAGATTTGTGATCAACCACCCGCCAGGACCAACATTTCATAAAGTTTCTTAATGTCGCGCAAGTATCAACTGGTCAACATAGTTAACACGTTTGATGAAAAGTGCTTAGGAAAAAATAGTTAGATTGAAAGCACCTAACTTTTGATTTCAAGGATAGAAACTACGACAACAATTCATAAGAAAAATAGTAGTAGTAGTCAATTGTTACAGTGACAAGTAGAAATCATCAAAATGCTACTGCAGGATCCAGAATTTCAATTATTGATCAAACGCCAATTGTTTCAATTCAGACATACTCCCTCCGATTCTTTTTACTCCGCATATAAGATTTGGTCAAAGTCAAACTTCACAAAGTTTGACCAAATTTATATAAAAAAATATAAACATCTACAATACTAAAACTATATAGTATGAACATACGTTTCATGGTGCATTTGATAATATTGATTTCATATTATGAATGCTTATATTTTTTAATATAAAGTTAGTCAAACTCTACAAAGCTTGACTTTGACCAAACCTTATATGCAGACTAAAAAGAAACGGAGGGAGTATAGCCCAAGCCACCTTTTACCAACCAACCAACCTTGTATAAACTAAAAAAGAACCTGATTGGCATGTGCTTCCTACTTCTTAATGCAGAGTGCAATGATGCATCCAGATTGTGCTTCCAGACTCGACTACGTCTAGCAGATATATGAAGACAAGTCACATGCAACAAACGAGTTGTAAATCTGGTAAAGCAATCTGTGCCATCAAGAAAAAAATGTAGTCTGCACCTTAGCTAGAAATACATGCAGCAATCAATATCATTAACAACCATCTTCTCGATTCTAAGCATTATCATGAATTCATCCTATCTATTATGTCTCATATAACTCAAACAGCAAGGAATCAGACATAGGTCGTAGTTGAGCCAAAGGTGGACTGGACCATGCAACTTTGCTAGATTGTACAATAATGCATTTTTTCTAAAAACCAATAGTAGATTGCTCAAAGATAAACCACACTTCATACGAGCAGACCAAGCTTAACAAAGTATTCTTCAAATGGCATCTATACAGGATTACAGGGTAACCATCAAAGCATGCATAGATAGTACTTGAGAAGAATAAATATTCCCAGTTTATCAGCCTCAGGAACCAAACAAAAGTACTTTCCCTGTAAGGATTTCTCCTAAACTCTTACAAGAACAAAAAAAAATTCAATCTTTCCCCGTAAACTTGACCTGATTGGTTCACACAAAATGCTAAGATGGGCTACTGTACAACATGGCAGCAACTCACACAGGAAAATTTTTGCCCTGTATTTCCAAGCTCAAATGTAGGAAGCAAAACATAACAGTTGGTAATGATTTGATCTGTAGCAGTAGGGTACCAAACCAAACCACTCAACATTGCATCTTACACAGGGAGCAATATCAGACAACGGAACCATTCTGATTTTAAGCATTTCACACTCATGAATTTCATCTTGTTTGAATGTTTCAGAACAAATCAACAGAAACGGAGAATCATAAAGGCGTGACATCTTTCCTGGAGGTAGAAAGGACAAGATTGTGGTGGACTGAAGAGCACCACCACAAATCACTAGATCATCGGATCAATGGCCAGATCAACTCAGGGCACATAAAGAGAGAGGGGAGACAAGGGGCTCACCGGGATCGAGGAATTGGCGGCCACGTTCGCAGCCAAACCGTTGTCATCACTCTGCAGGGGAAGCCAAGGTAGTAGCAATCCACCAAGCAACAATAGCTGGAAATGAAGGTTACAACGCAGCCACCGTTGTCTCATCAGTGCTCGGCGCCGAAGAATTTACCGGGACTCGTTGACCTAGGCATGCCATCAATCTAACACAACAGGGTCTTGGCGAAGTTTCGTATCACTGCAAACAGTTCCAACACGACAGGGTCAAGTGGCTGCAATTCTGCAAAGCAAGTATAGGAACACTTGGAACCTAAGCATGACTAGAACAAAACATAACAGTAAGCCCAAGATAACCAGGTTCCACTGTCAAGCATGATAAGAGACAGAACAACAGTAGGAGCACATAAAAAAAATTAGTGAATGAAACAGTGAACTATTTGGAGTTATCCTTAGCAGATAAAAACTTAATTACATGGGAAACAGTGCTAACATGTATTGTACGTACAGCAAGCAGGAGGGCCGGCCTCGGTGGAACAGGGCGGAGGAAACAGCAGCCGCCGCCCTCCTTCACGTGAGCAACAGGAGCCCATCCTTGGTCGTCGCCAGCTTGAAGCAGTGGTTCTGGACATCGGCCTTGACGAGTCCATGCTCGCCGGCCACAGCGACGAGCCAGAGGTGTCGCATCACGGACCTGAGAGCGCCGCCGCCTGGCATCAGGTGCATGATTCAGTTACCCTCCTTTCTTCTCCAGAGCATGCATTTGCTGAGATCTGCGTCTAACATTTATGTCACTCCAGTCCTTCCCTTTGTAGAGCAACATGCAATGACTTAGATTCACAGACCAAAGCAAGCTTACAAAACTAAATATTTTATGATTGATCCAAAAAGGACAGACCCAGTGCATAGAAAGACACTAAAAAACTCAAGGAGACCAAATGTTTGCAAATACTAACCGAAGAAAATAGTATGCTATATCCGCTGCAACAACACGCCTTGCTCGAGGGCCCATCACATTGCGCAAGATTGTATGTTGTCATCAAGCTGTAGGGCAAGCCGAGGTAGTGGCCGAGGAGGAGGCAATCCGCCGAGTCATAGTAGCTGGACATGGATCAAACAAAATAGGGTCATTTTTAACATGCTATCCACCAGGCTGTAATTAACATATAATGGGCTCTATGAAAGTCCACCTAGTGTTGTGCTCAGAACAAAATCCAGACTTACTATCCAAGTAAATGCAGACTAGCATTTCGTTGAACGAAAAAAGTCTACATCTATAAGTATGATTTGAATTTAATGATTGATAAAAATAGTAGCTAAGATGTTCACAGAAAGGATATCTACTATTCATGAATCAAGATATGCTTGTAACTGACATTGTTAAACAATAGCAAAACAGAGAAACTTCACACCCTTGACAGTTGACACTATGCACAACACCAGAGAATGCTTAAGCAATCATAATAGTGACCAAACCAGAATTACACACAATAGCTATGAGAAAAGGAGAACATGTCTATAAGATGATATCAGCAAACTGCTACTTTGGTTTCTAAATTCAAACCAAAAGCATACATGGTTTCAAAATTTGACATGTGGTCCGAGCCTGGAAATGCAACCAACACAGCTAACTGCTATCTTGTTTGTGGCTTCTACAAATTCAGATCCACACTTGGTTGCAGGCTAGTAACTGACAGAACAACATGGTCCAGGCGCAGCAAAAGGAAATCATCTAGAGCAAGTGGACACATCGCCATGACTACTACAATCGCTTGTATAAGAATGGTTCATGATTCACACGCGACGTAAAGAACGCGTTTTAAGAAAAATAAACCTCTTACTGTTAGTCACATATGTTGTTCAATTTATAATAATCCAATAACTGTTGGTTATGTCTACTCATTGCGGATCACCGAGAGTTCACAATTCTCTGTTCCATTATTTTAAGCACGGAACCACATGAGAACAGAATGGAGACAAACTAAAGAAAGAGAGTGTGCTCCCTGAAGTCTGAAGACAAGATTTTCATCAAGTAATCCTCATCACAGCTGCAGTCCAACATCAATAGTAGCTAACACAGTTTAGTAAATTAAACTTGCTGATTTCATCAAATAATCGCTATCACATATATTAATTTCTATCCCAGCTGCTATGGGGATTGTCAAAGTTCCTTGTTAGATGCGTGAGCAGAAAGACTGTTATTTTTCTCAAGAAACAACTAGTGGCAGCATCTTTTGTTCGACGCTACAGTGAAGAAGAACAAATAATAGCAGCGTCAATAGAACAAGGCGCGCATGAATATTTTGAAGCGAGAAAAAGAAAATTTACTAGCATGATTGCTGGACAGCACATAACAAACGGCTCCTACATGTACTAGAGTATATACATGCTGCCTGCTGTCTGAATCTAATGGCTTGGTTTGAATCAAGCAGATGAACATGGTTTGGATCTAACAGAGATGGAAACGGTGCTCACCTGTACTGTAAGTACAGCAAGCAGTATGGCCAACCTCGGCGAAATAGGGAGGAGGAAACAGCGCCACCCCCCCGCCACCATCCGCCGCACATGCTCAGGGAGCCCTTCCTTGGTCGTGGCCATCTTGAGGCCATGGTTCTGGAACATGCTCTTGACGAGCCCATGCCCGCCGGACATGGCGACGAGCCGGAGGTGTCGCATCAAGGATCTGGGAGCACCGCCGCCTGGCATCAAGTGCACAATTCGGAGATCCTCCTTTCTTTTCCAGAGCATGCATTTCCTGATATTTGCGTCTAACATTCCTCTCACTCTAGTCCTTTCTGTACAGCAAAATGCAATGCCTTAGATTCACGGACCAAAGCAAGCTCACAAAATTAAATATTTTATGATTGATCCAAAAAGACACTACAAAATCTTAAGAGACCAAATGTTTGCCAATACTACCAGGAGAAAATAGTATGCTACACGCGCTGCAATAACAACATGCCTTGTTCAAGGGCGCCCATCGCATTGCTCAAGATAGTATGCTACCAGTAGAAAATTTCAAGAGACTAATCACACCAAATGTTTTCCGATGCTACTAGGAGATAATAGTATGCTACCTGCGCTGAGACAACATGTTTTGCTCAAAAGTTCATTGCATTGCAAAATCCATATGGCTGGTTGGTTGGTTGGGGACAACACATAAAATAATCAAGGATCACCACGTATGTACACAACAATATCACTAGGCACATTAATTAGCACTTTGTCAATAGCAAGCCATGAAAAAATATGAGCAAACCGAAAATAAACAAAATAGCCATGGTCAGCAAGAGAACATCTCTGATTATCCAAGGAACACACATTTCATGGCACCTACGCATGCCTTGATAAAAGAAAGGACCGTAAATCAAAAATCATCTACTAGCATTAGAAACCATGCTACAAAAAATGGGACCTTTATTCCATCATGAACATTAAGACTAATGCATAGAAATTCCTAACACGAATATAGCTGCAAAAAGGCAAGAACTTGACTTCATCCATAGAAGGGGCAAAAGAAAAAACTTTTACAATTTAACCATCAATCTGAAGGGTTCTTCTACTGATAACAAGCTCAATTTATAGGTCAACAAAGAAAGAAACCAAACCCTGTAGCATGGCAAACTGAGAAGGGAAAAAATGAGAGACAAGAACATATAATTCAGAGTAGAAACACTGAACTCAACAAGAGCTTTGGTGAGGAATAAAGGCATCTACCATGGGATACTGTTAAATAACAAAAGACCGAGTATAAATATTCTTTTACATCACATAACTAGCATCACACTACTTATTACTTGATTTGTTCTTTCATGATACATGATCAAAGCACAATAAAATACATCATAAAATATCATGCAAGATCGGGCAAAAAACTAATGATGCGGTTACATCGATCGGATGGACATCATTATTTTCTCAAACGTAGGAATCCTACTATGAACATAGTTTGGATCAACAGAGGGGAAATGTTCTCACCTCTACAGCAAGCTGCCCAATTCGGGTGGGGCGATGAGCATATAGGTCAAGTAAAATAAACCCATTTGGTCTGAACATTATGTGTTTATTATGTGCAAAATATAGGATGGCTGAATATTATGTTCTATTGATCTGACCCTCATAGGGGTATATATAAAGTACATCATGAGGGATAGAGACTTGGAGTACAAGACAAGTTACATGTGGTTTAAACCAATCCTATCTCTAACTCCTAATCTCTAACTTAAACATAATTATACTTCTAACATCCCCCCTCAGTCGTAGCGGGAGTGAAGCGGACGATGACGACTGAATTTGAACTCTTGTGCTTTCGTCGTCTTCTCCGCCGCACCATCATCAACTGCGTCTCTGATGGGTCGGCACCTAGGGCGGTGACTGCGTCCCCTTCTGGTGCCTTCCTGCCTTCTCCTCTATTCCCTCCCGCAGTCACAGCGGGAGTGTCGTGGACGCAAGTGACGAGGCGGACGCTGTTGACTGGAGTTGTTGCCGATGAGTTGTTGTAGACGTAGCCTTTAATGTCGAGGTAGCCGATCATGGTGATGTAGCTGTGGTCGAGGTAGTCGTGGTCGATGGTGTGGTCGTCGTGGATGATGAAGCCGCACAAAGCCGGAGGCGCAAAAAAAGCGCTATGACGGAGCTGCAGACGTGGACGATGCACCTTGCTGATGTCAGAGGGTGCCGTCGGCGATGAGTCCACCGATTTTGCCAAGACCAGAGGAAGCCCATCAAGCACACATCAGTTTTGTCAGAACCGTGTGGCCGTGTAGGGTCGTCACTGTAGTGACGCTGTGTCGATGCCGTCGTGTAGTTATGGATGACGCGGTCGATGCCGTCGTCGTGACGCGGTCATTGCCGTCGTCGAGGTCGCGTCTTGCAGACAAGTCTGTCAGAGGACGCTAGGTGCCCATCTTGTGGACGAGGCGGCGGCGGTGTGTTGATGAAGATGTTGGTGAAGACGACGTTGATGAAGACCTTGACGATGAAGTGTCGGCGATAACATTGCAGCGGCATGTCGACGATGATGCGTCGCTGGAAGGCGTCCCTCCGCGTGACGAAGTGTCGATGTCGCGCCATGTTGAAGAAGTATGTTCGCTCATAGCCCGGCGTAGTCGTACAGGTTGATGTCGTTCGGCTCGGGGTCAATGCAGATGAAGATCGGTTACGTAGATGCATGTCGTTGGTCTGGTTGATGCAGATGTAGATCCATAGCCCGCAGGTAGGTGCAAATGGCTCGGTGTAGGTCGTTCGTGCGCCGGTGACTGATGATGCAGATGAAGTGCCCTCCTGTAATCCGAGACATGACGCATCGTGCCACGTAGCCTCTTGCTGGAGTCTGGTGCTGACGCCGATCGACGCATATATGCCCATGCATGTGGTGCTAGCTGCACGAGAACGTCATGAACTCATACATGTGCATGAGGCCTAACCTTGCATGGATCCTGAAACTGGCCGCTCGCCGTGTTTGCGCCTCTGTCGTCTGGATCGAAGGCAACTGAAGCCGCTCGCCCAAGTCCATGGATCGCATGCGTCTGCACCTGTTGATGAAGATCTGCGCGTGCGTGTATCTGCCTCCGATCTGCGGCAGGCTCGCCACGCCTGCTGTTCGATCTGGCTCGTAGCCGAGAAGGGCTCCACGCATAGCCATCTCCGCGGCGTGTGGACATCATTGTTGGAGTAGATGCGACGAGGTGTCGCATGTTGATGCCGAAGGAGCGCTGCTGCTTGACGGGCGTGTGCGAGGCCGTCCCTGGAGGTCGTGCTAGTCGATGGGACTGCAGACATGTGGAGACACGCGCTGGAGGTGTCGGCCGGGGATCCGCATGCGAGAGCCCGCCCTCCCGTGATCGGGACGGGCATGATCTTGTCCGCTGTTGGCCGGTTCGCGTCGTGGTCGTCTCGTGCTGATGCAAGCTACGTAGCCTGCGGTTGGTGTCGTCAATTCTTTCGGGCACCGTGGATGCGCGGCCGGCACATGCTATCTCCCGATGGAGAGGCGACTGCATGTGTCGCCTTAGTTGCTCACCGTCAAGGATTGATCTGCACTGGTTTTCACCGGATAGAAGGTCGTCAGGTTTATTTGTGGCTAAGAACAATATTGATCTACTCGATGGATATGAGAAATTGGGAAATTGGAAACCTATGGGATCGATCTAATATCTAAACTACAGAACTGATCCAATCTTTATTGGGATCGGGTGCCGCGCCCCCGGGAAGAGGAGATTAATCTCCCGGGGGCGGCATGCCGCGGAAGTCGTGGAAGGACCAAGGATCGAGCGACGTTGGTCTAATGGCTCTTATACCATGTGCAAAATATAGGATGGCTGAATATTATGTTCTATTGATCTGACCCTCATAGGGGTATATATAAAGTACATCATGAGGGATAGAGACTTGGAGTACAAGACAAGTTACATGTGGTTTAAACCAATCCTATCTCTAACTCCTAATCTCTAACTTAAACATAATTATACTTCTAACATATTAATTACTACATGAATGAATGCCGGTGAGAATGAAACTCCACAAAAAAGAAGGATGAATGAACACGGACTATGACCTTCATCAAGCCAAACCAAAAAAAGGTAACCATCCTCGCAGCATGCATTTTTCCTTCACAAGTCAGGCTTCATCTTATCTGTGCCCTTATAGGTCAAGAAAGAAAGAAACCAAATCCAGTAGCATGGCAAACTAAGAAGGGGCAGAATGAGAAAAAAGAACACACAATTCAGGGTAGAAACATTTAACCCAACAAGAGAAGATGCGCCTATACAACAACAAAAGAAAGAGCACAATGAGAACATGATCAAAGCACAATAAAAACATCATAAAATCACATACAAGATCGAGAATTTTTTTTAATGATGTACTTACATGCATCAGATTGACACCATGATTTTCTCAAACGTAGGAATCCTACTATGAACATAGTTTGCATCAACAAAGAGAGGAAATGTTCTCACCTCTACAGCAAGCAGCCGAATTTGGGTGGGGCGATGCAAACACAGCGTAGAAGCAGGGGTCGCTCCTCATCTCCCGATGCCCGATTGTTGAGGTGGGCTTGGTCTCAGGCGGTGGTGCCCACCTCCACTTGTGGTTTGTGCCCCTTTGTGCTGGCAGGATGCCGATGAGGTCGAACTCGCCCAGGAGCTTGCTGTTCATTGCCATCTCATGCTCACCTTGCAACACAAGGATACCCACTTGCATCTGGTTGTCAGTGCTACCTCTTGAGCACTGCGTTGGTTTTCCCTTGAAGAGGAAAGGGTGATGCAGCAAAGTAGCATAAGTATTTCCCTCAGTTTTTAAGAACCAAGGTATCAATCCAGTAGGAGGCTACGCGCAAGTCCCTCGCACCTGCACAAAACAAATAAATCCTCGCAACCAACGCGATAAGGGGTTGTCAATCCCTACATGGTCACTTACGAGAGTGAGATCTGATAGATATGATAAGATAATATTTTTGGTATTTTTATGATAAAGATGCAAAGCAAAATAAAAGCAAAGTAAAAGGCAAACGAAATAACTAAGTGTTGGAAGATTAATATGATGAAGATAGACCCGGGGGCCATATGTTTCACTAGTGGCTTCTCTCAAAAGTATAAGTATTTTACGGTGGGTGAGCAAATTACTGTTGAGCAATTGACAGAACTGAGCATAGTTATGAGAATATCTAGGTATGATCATGTATATAGGCATCACGTCCGAGACAACTAGATCGACTCCTGCCTGCATCTACTACTATTACTCCACACATCGACCACTATCCAGCATGCATCTAGAGTATTAAGTTCATAAGAACAGAGTAACACATTAAGCAAGATGACATGATGTAGAGGGATAAATTCATGCAATATGATAAAAACCCCATCTTGTTATCCTCGATGGCAACAATACAATACGTGCCTTGCTGCCCCTATTGTCACTGGGAAAGGACACCGCAAGATTAAACCCAAAACTAAGCACTTCTCCCATTGCAAGAAAGATCAATCTAGTAGGCCAAACCAAACTGATAATTCGAAGAGACTTGCAAAGATAACCAATCATACATAAAAGAATTCAGAGAAGATTGAAATATTGTTCATAGATAAACTTGATCATAAACCCACAATTCATCGGTCTCAACAAACACACCGCAAAAGAAGATTACATCGAATAGATCTCCACAAGAGAGGGGGAGAACTTTGTATTGAGATCCAAAAAGAGAGAAGAAGCTATCTAGCTAATAACTATGGACCCGAAGGTCTGAGGTAAACTACTCACGCTTCATCGGAGAGGCTATGGTGTTGTTGTAGAAACCCTCCGTGATCGATGCCCCCTCCGGCGAAGCTCCGAAACAAACTCCAAGATGGGATCTCGTGGATACAGAAAGTTACGGCGGTGGAATTAGGGTTTTGGCTCCGTCTTTGATCGTTTGGGGGTACGTAGGTATATATAGGAGGAATGAGTACATCGGTGGAGCAACATGGGGCCCACGAGGGTGGAGGGCGTGCCTGGGGGGGGAGGGGGGTAGGCGCGCCCCCTACCTCGTGGCTTCCTTGTTGGTTGCTTGACGTAGGGTCCAAGTCATCTGGATCTTGTTCATTCTAAAAATCACGTTTCCGAAGGTTTCATTCCGTTTGAACTCCGTTTGATATTCATTTTCTTCGAAACCCTTCATAGCAAGTTAAGAGATTCGACGCTGGTAGAAATAGAACACAATAAGGGTTGTGCATCTCCAGCCTCGAAAGCTAAGAGATTCGACGCTGGATCCAAACAACAGGGAAGAGTTCATAGCAAGTTAAACAAATTGAATTAAACAAGATTTAGTCTGAGGTTTTGTTCACATGCTAGCACTGGCAGCTCACAACTAAAAATCCTTCTCTCTCTCTCTCTCTCTCAACAGAGGAATGATTGAGTGGTGCCCTGCACAACATACAATTGAGTTGATTATCGAGATTGGATGCATCTAGGCAGCGAAGCCTCAACCCCTATGCAGTCCATGTTTTAGTATCTCCTATTCCCCTGAAATGTTTTTTCCCTCTGAGAACAGATTGCGAACACCATCGAAGGCAGCAAGAAACAGAAGGTGCACTCACTGTTTGACGCCTTTTGGCAGTCGAACTAGATCTCGCACGGGCAAGCTGACGTACTAGCTGGTGAGTGGGCGACTTCACCGCCGCGCACAACAAAGTCACCTCTGCACCTGCGTGAGGAAACCACGTCAATGAAGAAGAGCAAATCGGAATATCCTCTGCACCTATGTATATATGAATGGACATTAGTTGTAAATTTTCCAGACTGCGGCACCTTTCAGCTGGGCTTTTTCTGTAATTCTAAATGAACTCACTGATTAACTAGTGAGAAACGTGGACTGAAACGTCAAGTGCAACTACGATGAAATGTACAGCAGGTGTCAGGTTCAATGGAAGAAAGAGAGGGGTTGGATGTATGATAAATCAAGGACCATGCAACACATGGGCCTTGGCAAAATTAGCCAGTACAAGAAGTATGTAATGTATGGACTGGAAATGAAGGAAAAAAAACAGAAACACACATTTCTTTCTCATAAAGATAAAGTGGAAACTGGAAAATAAATGGACACAGTTCACTTGCTAGTTACATGTGGGCGTCACGCATACATCATTGCTCGCAGTTTTCAAGTACGAGGCAACTGGGGGTGGAATGGATGTTTCCTTGTAGTACATCACAGGAGACATGTGTCGTGCTGAATAAAATCTCCAATGTGAAACTTGATTTTTCAAGATGAAGACTAAATATTGCCGATGATACTAAATAGAAAAAGGGCAATTCCCTTCCCTGCATAGAATTCCTTCCATATCAAGTTGCACGCCCTGACACATTTATTTTCTTAGCCAGGGTTGGTAAAAACAGCCTCTGAAGCTAAGAGATTTGACGTTGAGGGAAGAGTTCATAGCAAGTTGAACAAATTGAATTAAAACAGACCCACTGTAGAACCATGGAGAGGATGTGAAGAAGGGCGAGAGAGCGGGAGGGGACCTTGACGAGCTCAGTCGGGATCTGGATGCACCGCCACCCAACCTTGTCCTTGTCGATCTGGGAGCGCCATCGCCACCGCACACACGCGGTTGTCGGTGGTGGTATTGGAGAGGAGCTGAGGGGAGGGGGAGAGCGTGGGGGCGTCGACAGAAGCGCGCTGACGCGTGGTCGCCCGAGAAGAAGAAGGCTGACACATTCAGGAGCTCATCAACTCAAAGATGGGTACAGGCACCTACCTGTTGGACAAGGAGCACTTACCTTTGCACCCAGAACTTGAAGATAATGTTGGGGAATGTAGTAATTTCAAAAAATTCTTACGCACACGCAAGATGATGGCGATGCATAGCAACGAGAGGGGAGAGTGTCGGCCACGTACCCTTGTAGACCGTTAAGCGGAAGCGTTATGAGAACGTAGTTGATGTAGTCGTACGTCTTCACGATCGACCGATCCTCAGTACCGAACGTACGGCACCTCCGCGTTCAGCACACGTTGAGCTCGGTGACGTCCCGCGAACTCATGATCCAGTAGAGCTCGAGGGAGAGTTTCATCAGCAGGACGGCGTGGTGACGATGTTGATGAAGCTACCGTCGCAGGGCTTCGCCTAAGCACCGCTACGATATGACCGAGGTGGATTATGGTGGAGGGGGCACCGCACACGGCTGGGAGAGATCAATGATCAACTTGTGTGTCTAGAGGTGCCCCCCAGCCCTCGTATATAAAGGAGCAAGGGGGGAGAGGCGGCCGGCCAAGGAGGGCGCGCCAAGGGGGGAGTCCTACTCCCACCGGGAGTAGGACTCCTCCTTTCCTAGTAGGAGTAGGAGAAGGGGAAGGAAAGATAGAGGAGGAGAAGGAAAGAGGGGGTTGGCCCCCCTTGCCCTAAACAAATTCGGTTTGGGCCTTGGGGGCGCGCCCACACTCCCCTTGCTGCCCTCTATTTCCACTAAGGCCCATGTAGGCCCATTAAGCCCCCAGGGGGTTCTGGTAACCCCGGGTACTCCGGTAAAATCCCGATTTCACCCGGAACTCTTCCGATGTCCAAATGTAGGTTTCCAATATATCAATATTTATGTCTTGACCATTTCGAGACTCGTCGTCATGTCCATGATCATATCCGAGACTCCGAACTACCTTCGGTACATCAAAACATATAAACTCATAATACCGATCATCATAGAACTTTAAGCGTGCGGACCCTACGGGTTCGAGAACTATGTAGACATGACCGAGACATGTCTCCGGTCAATAACCAATAGCGGAACCTGGATGCTCATATTGGTTCCTACATATTCTACGAAGATCTTTATCGGTCAAACCGCATAACAATATACATTGTTCCCTTTGTCATCGGTATGTTACTTGCCCGAGATTCGATCGTCAGTATCCCAATACCTAGCTCAATGTCGTTATCGGCAAGTCTCTTTAATCGTTCCGTAATGCATCATCTCGCAACTAACTCATTAGTTTCATTGCTTGCAAGGTGATACATCTCCAACGTATCTATAATTTTTGATTGTTCCATGCTATTATATTATCTGTTTTGGATGTTTATGGGCTTTATTATGCACTTTTATATTATTTTTGGGACTAACCTATTAACCCAGAGCCCAGTGCCAGTTTTTGTTTTTTCCTTGTTTTAGAGTATCGCAGAAAAGGAAAATCAAACGGAGTCCAATTGACCTGAAACTTCACGGAACTTATTTTTGGAACAGAAGCAATCCAGAAGACTTGGGGTGTACGTAAGGGAAGCAACAAGGAAGGCATGAGGCAGGGGCGCGCCCACCCCCCTGGGAGCGCCCTCCACCCTCGTGGGCCCCTCGTGGCCCCCTGATGTATTTCTTCCTCCTATGTATACCAATATACCCTAAAACCATCGAGGAGCACAATAGATCGGGAGTTCCACCACCAGAAGCCTCCGTAGCCACCGAAAACCAATCTAGACCCGTTCCGGCACCCTGCCGGAGGGGGGAATCCCTCTTCGGTGGCCATCTTCATCATCCCGGCGCTCTCCATGACGAGGAGGGAGTAGTTCTCCCTCAGGACTGAGGGTATGTACCAGTAGCCTCTGTTGGAAAAGGCAGTGCCTAGGAGGCGCTTAGGCACGCCTAGGCGCTAGGCAATGGCCAAACACCTCGCCTAGGGCATAAATAGAGCTCTAGGCAGGGCAAGCAAGGAATTACCTAGCCAAGCAAGAAATCATGCCACATACTGCACTGATATGGCAAACGGGTTATATTCTAATGACATTAGACGGTAATTAACTTATTTATATGCCCTAAACCAATATCAACACCCATATAATAATCACAAAATACACTATGAGTAAAATCTATATTACCGCCTAGGCCGCGCCTAGGACGCTTAGGCACCACCTAGGCACTAGGCAAAGGACAACCGCCTCGCTTACGCCTACCACTTTTTCCAACCTTGCCAGTAGCTATGTGTTTGATCTCTCTCTCTCTCTCTCGTGTTCTTAAGGTGATACGATCTTGATGTATCGCGAGCTTTGCTATTATAGTTGGATCTTATGATGTTTCTCCCCCTCTACTCTCTTGTAATGGATTGAGTTTTCCCTTTAAAGTTATCTTATCGGATTGAGTCTTTAAGGATTTGAGAACACTTGATGTATGTCTTGCATGTGCTTATCTGTGGTGACAATGGGATATTCACGTGATCTACTTGATGTATGTTTTGGTGATCAACTTGTGGGTTCCGTGACCTCGTGAACTTATGCATAGGGGTTGGCACATGTTTTTGTCTTGACTCTCCGGTAGAAACTTTTGGGGCACTCTTTGAAGTTCTTTGTGTTGGTTGAATAGATGAATCTGAGATTGTGTGATGCATATCGTATAATCATACCCACGGATACTTGAGGTGACATTGGAGTATCTAGGTGACATTAGGGTTTTGGTTGATTTGTGTCTTAAGGTGTTATTCTAGTACGAACTCTAGGATAGATTGAACGGAAAGAATAGCTTCGTGTTATTTTACTACGGACTCTTGAATAGATCGATCAGAAAGGATAACTTTGAGGTGGTTTCGTACCCTACCATAATCTCTTCGTTTGTTCTTCACTATTAGTGACTTTGGAGTGACTCTTTGTTGCATGTTGAGGGATAGTTATATGATCCAATTATGTTATTATTATTGAGAGAACTTGCACTAGTGAAAGTATGAACCCTAGGCCTTATTTCAACGCATTGCAATACTGTTTGTGCTCACTTTTATCATTAGTTACCTTGCTGTTTTTATATTTTCAGATTACAAAAACCATTATCTACTATCCATATTGCACTTGTATCACCATCTCTTTGCCGAACTAGTGCACCTATACAATTTACCATTGTATTGGGTGTGTTGGGGACACAAGTGACTCTTTGTTATTTGGTTGCAGGGTTGCTTGAGAGAGACCATCTTTATCCTACGCCTCCCACGGATTGATAAACCTTAGGTCATCCACTTGAGGGAAATTCGCTACTGTCCTACAAACCTCTGGACTTGGAGGCC
>NW_021290169.1:0-1585 GCF_002162155.2 Triticum dicoccoides
ATGTGTCAACTTATCTTTCAATACTGTGAAGGCTTCTTCCTGTGCGGTACCCCAAAGAAAAGGCACATCTTTCTTTGTAAGCTCATTGAGAGGTGCAGCAATGGTGCTGAAATCTCTCACAAAACGCCTATAGAATCCAGCGAGGCCAAGAAAACTCCTCACTTGTGTGACCGTTTTGGGCTGCGGCCAACTCTCAATAGCTTCAATCTTGGCTTTATCAACTTCAATTCCCTGTGGAGTAACAACATAGCCAAGAAAAGATACTCGATCGGTGCAAAAGGTGCACTTCCCAAGGTTACCAAACAAACGTGCATCACGTAGAGCAATAAAAACAGCACGTAAATGTTCCAAATGTTCCTCCAAAGATCTGCTATAAATCAATATGTCATCAAAGTAAACTACCACAAATCGTCCAATGAAAGCACGTAAAACTTCATTCATTAATCTCATGAAAGTACTAGGTGCATTAGTTAACCCAAAAGGCATGACTAACCACTCATATAATCCAAACTTAGTTTTAAATGCTGTTTTCCATTCATCTCCCAATTTCATACGAATTTGATGGTAGCCACTACGCAAATCAACTTTGGAGAATATTGTAGAGCCACTCAATTCATCAAGCATACCATCTAGCCTAGGAATAGGATGACGATAACGAATAGTAATATTATTAATGCCTCTACAATCAACACACATACGTGATGTACCATCCTTTTTCGGCACTAGAATAATAGGAACGACACAAGGACTAAGGGATTCGCGTATATAACCTTTGTCGAGAAGCTCTTGTACTTGACGCATAATCTCCTTCGTCTCCTCTGGATTGGTACGGTATGGTGCACGGTTTGGCAGTGAAGCACCGGGAATTAAGTCAATCTGATGCTCAATCCCTCGAATAGGCGGTAATCCCGGTGGCACGTCTTGTGGAAAAACGTCAGCAAACTCCTGCAAAATGTTAGTGACAGCAGGAGGCAAAGAGGAAGGCACGTCCTCGAATGAAAATAATGCCTCTTTGCACACAAAAGCATAGCAAACAGATTTGCTGAAATCTAGCTCATCAATATCAGATTTGGTGGCAAATAAACATGCACTTTTCAATTTAATTTCAGAAGCAACACTAGATGGTTTATTATTAGGATTCATTTCTTGCTCAAATTCTTTTGCCACAATCTGATTTTCACTCTTATTCTTCTCCTGTTGTGCTTTATTAGCTCTATTAATATCATCTTTCAAAATGGAATCAGGAGTCATAGGAAGCAAAGTAATATTTTTATCCTTATGAACAAGAGTATAGTGATTGTTTCTACCATGGTGTACAGAATTTTTATCAAATTGCCATGGTCTACCAAGTAATAAGGAACATGCTTGCATAGGTACCACATCACAATCAACATAATCAGCATATGTAGAGATACTAAAATGCACACGAACAGTACGTGTTACCTTAACCTTGCCGCTGTTGTTGAACCATTGGATGTAGTAAGGATGTGGATGTGGTCTTGTGGTGAGAGAAAGCTTCTCCACCATCTCCATGCTAGCCAAGTTGTTGCAGCTCCCTCCGTCTATTATGACGCGCACAGAACGT
>NW_021290170.1:0-906 GCF_002162155.2 Triticum dicoccoides
AGATCCAGCCCCATGTCGCACGGATTCGTCCCTCCCCCACAACTTTCCTTCACCAAGTAAGGTTCGAACATGCCATCAAAATCTGCACCGCAAAATCATGAGGACTAGAAATGGCTAAGTCCCTTGTAAGACATACCCTTGGACCCAATAAGGCTAGTGGAAACAACACTCAAAACTATATGTGCCAAATGCAAAAGATACTTGGCCGATTCATGCGGATGCCGTCGTCAGAGGCTACACTGCTAAGTCATGCTCAAGGCAAATGGTATAGTCCCTTATATGACATATACAATCACTCAATAAGGCCAGTGGCGAGCACACTCAAAAGTATATGTGCCAAGTGAACAAGATACTTGACCGATTCATTCGGATGCCTTCATCAGGCTAAACGGCTATGTCATGGACAAGACAAAATGGTAAAGTCCCTTGAATGAAATACGTAATCACTCGATAAGGCCAGTCGCGAGCACACTCAAAACTATTTGAGGCAAGTGACCAAGATACTTCAGCGATTCATGTGTGCAACTCATCACAAAGACCCTTACACGGACCCATGAACGGGCTGTACAGGGACATGGGAAAGAAGTGCTTGACATACTTCATGGACGGATGTGGACGCGCCCCATGGATCACCAGGCAAAAACACTTAAAGGGAGCCGTGAACGGGCTGTACGAGGAAACGGGAAAAAACTGGCCGACAGCCGTCGTGGACGGAAGTTGACACGCGCCATGGAAAACTGGGCAGAACCACCTACGTGACACATAGACGGACCCTTACACGGAGCCGTGAACGGGCTGTACGTGGACACGGGAAAAAACTGGCCGACGGCCGTCGTGGACGGAAGTTGACGCGCGCCATGGAATACTGGGCAAAACCACGTACGTGGCACACGCCGCGTACACAGA
>NW_021290171.1:0-1796 GCF_002162155.2 Triticum dicoccoides
TTCGACAAGTATTTCCGGACGGAGGGAGTAGATACAGCATTCAGTGGCCACTTATGACAGAGTGCGCAACTTGGAGATCTTAAGAGAACTATCAGCACTGATCTCTGCTAAGAAGACGGCACTTAGATCTGGAAACTGAATAAGCTAAGCTCAGCAATGAGGTCTTCTTGGGTCTTCGGTTTTAATATTACTCACAGAATAAGGGTGGTTCTGTTTCCAAGAACAGAATAAGGGCTGTTCTTTTTTCAAACAGAATAAGGGCGGTTCCAGTGGCTCTCAACACACTCAAACTTTCTTTAAATTTTTTGAAATAAATAATGTCAGTCATTTAAAATAAAGTTACAGCACTAGGAACAAAAATCACTTTGCCTAATCTGGCAGTATAATGGCACAGACTCCATTTACCAAGTCAAACTACTACCTAAAAGTCCTGTCAAATGGGATCATGGTGGTAACATAATCAAGTGTGTCATGAACAAATTGTCGGAATTGATTTACTGCAGTAAGTTTTGTCCCCAGAAGCACTGGGCTAGATGTGTTAACAAATAATGTAAAAGACAGACAGTTTAGCACATCCAAAAATACTCGGTGTTTTGACCGAATCCTGATATTGGTCCTCAAAGACTATCGCCATCGTGGTCTTGTGTCAGGAGAGTACATATATATATATATATAAGAATAATTACATCAATGCACAACAATGTGTTCTAGAACAATGCATTTTCACTGGCTCCTTGTTTATCATTGGGAGCCAAAGGAGGAACGATGCCCTAAAATGCCCAGGAAATGAGGTAATAGCATCCCAGATCCACAAACTTGCACATGATGTGATGTTTTAGTCCAAAACTTGCAAAATGTTACTGAGGACTCCAACAACTTGACACTCTATGTGATGTTTTGGTCCACAACCAATCACAGCGTGACAAGTGGCAGTCCAGAGGGTGGACCGGTCAGCTCTGGCAATTTTGCACAAAGGCCCCTGCCGTTTACTCGATTCAACCTGCACTATCAATTTTGCACAAACTCCCACTTGTCACCTGATTAGAATAATCAACTACCTAAATATTTTGATGCCAATTCCACTGTCCAGTACAGTTCAAACCCCCTGTGTACTTTCTGCTGATGTAACCCTACCAAACCAAGTGCACGTCGGCCAAAATGAACAAACCAACCGATACAAAAATAGAATCGTCGTAATCCTATTCTGAATCATAAGCAGGGGGGAGCTTCCATAAGTTAGGAGTATCAAGAGAAGTTGCAAAATGGACATATCTTGGGTGATTTCTTGAGGATCATCAGGGCTAACACTATCAGGTGACATGTTTGATGATTGATAACCAACACCACCTGCCTAGGATCTTAGTCTGACTGATGAGACGACTACCATGACGAGAAGGGTAGGGCATGCATCCCACCTGCATCCGGGTGGTTCCCCTGATCAGCGCTCACTTGGTGTTGGTGGTGGCAGTATCCATGGTACTGCTGCTGGAGCTGGGATGCAGCCGGAGCCGCCGTTGTGCTGGTAGTAACGGCAGTGCTGCAATAGCAGCGGCGTGCTATGATCTGTTAGACGCGTGCAACATGGGCGCGCCCTTGTCTCCCAGGCTCACGTAAGACAGCCCGGTGAGCGAGACGTCGCCGTTGTTGGACAGCCGCGCCACCTTGCCGCCGCCGCTGCCACCGTAATGTATCATCACGCCGCCGCCGCCGCCGAGATGATGCGCCTCCGCGGGGACCATGATGTGCGCCGGTGCCGGGTTGTCTGACAGAAGAGAGAGAGCACAGTTGTGGTCCGG
>NW_021290172.1:0-1110 GCF_002162155.2 Triticum dicoccoides
GTGGCCGGGTAAACCGGGCACCCGTTTGGTGTCACGGAACCCTGTACACATCGTTTGGGGCTGTGAGCGAAACTCCGGCCGGATCTCCTCATGGATGGAACCCGAATAGGCGATAAACCTGGACTAGAGACTTGAGTGTTTAGGCAGGCCGTGGCCGACACCCACGTTGGGCTTCCGCTTGAAGGTTGCCGAGTACATGTCGTGTAAACGGCGGTAAGTGGTGAGAGCGTGTGTGAAGAAGTACACCCCTGCAGGGTTAACCTAATCTATTTGAATAGCCGTGTCCACGGAAAAGGACCTCTGGGTTGCTTATATCAGTTCATAGACAAGTGAAAGTGGATACTCTAAAATACGCAAGATAAGCGTGAGTGCTATGGATGGCGTTCTCGTAGGGAGACGGGAGCGGATCCATAGTGGTGTATTGATATGGTGAATATGTGGACTCGTGTGCGCCACCTAAAAAGAGTCGCTTGCAGTCGTAGTTTAGGATAGCCACCGAGTCAAAGCTGGCTTGCTGCAGTTAAACCCCACCACCCCTTTGTTGATAATGATGCATATGTAGATAGTTCTGATGTAAGTCTTGCTGGGTACATTTGTACTCACGTTTGCCTATTTATGTTTTTGCAGAGAGACTTCGGTCTCGCTAGTAGTTTTGCGTGGACTTCGACGTTTAGCTTGTTACCTCAGCTACGATCTTGTGCCCTCGGCAGTATCTGGCAGATAGTCAGGCTTCTCAGCCTTTTTCATTTATAGTGGTCTGTACTCAGACATGATAGTTTCCGCTTGTGCTTTGACTTGTATACTCTGAATGTTGGGTCATGAGACCTATGTTTGTAATATCTCGCTCCTCGGAGCCTAATGAATAAATACTTGATTTGTAGAGTCATGTTGTGATGCCATGTTGTATTTGCACATATCGAGCATATTGTGTGTATGTTATTGAAATGCTTGGTATGTGTGGGATCTGACCATCTAGTTGTTTATCTTTAGTAGCCTCTCTTACCGGGAAATGTCTCCTAGTGTTTCCACTGAGCCATGGTAGCTTGCTACTGCTCCGGAACACTTAGGCTGGCCGGCATGTGTCCTTCTTCGTTCCTGTGTCTGTCCCTT
>NW_021290173.1:0-1349 GCF_002162155.2 Triticum dicoccoides
TATGAAGATACTCCTTCTCCTTGAACAAATCAGTCAGTGGCTTGGTGTGCTAGGATACACATATGGAATGAAGGTTGCAAGTCTCCAGACCACAGAATACTTCGCACGTGTGCATGACTGACTTGCGATGATTCCAGAGGAAGCAACATTGACTTTCTCGAGTCCACGGCGGCAACTTGCATCAAATGCACATGAACTAGAGGAAGTCACTCCTTACATCCGAACATATGCTTCATGAGCTAGCATGAACAAATGCTTTCAAAAGTTTCCAACACTAGCTTAATGTTCAGCAAAATTATGGAGGAGATAAGGATGTTGTCAATGGGCTCAACAACAATTCATCTGGGTTTCCTTTTAAAAGGAATTCCATAGTTAAGTGAACAAGTGATAGCATTGGTCAGACCAAAGATGTAATGGCGTATGCTCGAGGGATCAACCACGAATAAGACAACATTACGAGCATCATTGGTACTGATTTGATTTGACGATAGCCCACACTCAAATCAAAGGATTGATAAGACAATAGGTCCAGCAACTGATCACAAGGACCAATCGATGAAGATATCATCTTTCTTCAACACACACTACACAAGAATATCCCTTTGGAACGAACTAAGTCGGCAAGCTTTTATCTTCCAACTCTCCAAGTTGTTGTCTAGCTTAACCAACTAGCTCAGGGATATCTAACACTGATTCTTGGAGAGAAGGTGGTTCACAAGAAACCAACTTGATCACGAGCTCAACATAACAGTCAGGTGACAGCCTGGTGATACTTTCGAGAAGATATTCAGAAAATCACGAACCACCGGTATGTTACTAAGCTCGAGAACAATCTCACTTTTGAGGGCAAGACGATATGATCAAATGAGTGAGGACTTGACAAGATCCTAACTCATCAATCGAAGGGTGCACCGAAATAAGGACTAGGTAGCACGATCAGTCTTAGAAGGATGATTCAAAAACCAACATGCTAAGAATGAAATTATTATCCTTTAACTACCAAGCAACGAGGTTGCTGGGAGTATTGATTTCACACACCATGATTCATTTGTCGGCATTCCGGTGACAATAACACAGGAACCGAGGAATGAACAATGATGGCAAGAAGTATCACTGTACCAAGAGTTCATAGGATGGTGTGCAATTCCTATAACAATCCCGATATAAGATGGTAATACTCCAAGGTAGAACAGAGCAAAAGCAAGATTAGCAATTTGATCTGCGGAGTACGACTTCTTTGACCCAATCCTGGATATGGAAGAGGTACTGGAGTTTGTTTCTCCTATTCATTCTGAAATAGAATGGCTTGGCGGACCACAAGGGTAATAGGCATCGACGAACGAATGCAC
>NW_021290174.1:0-1850 GCF_002162155.2 Triticum dicoccoides
AATTTTATTTTATTACCATCATTTGTGTTGAGTTTCATTCATTCATATATATGTATTGACCCCCTTCTTTAAATTAGATGTTTCGGAAGCGGGATGAACTCCTAGCACCAGCTCGCATGCGAGCAATTCAAGAGGAATTGGCGGCATTCTTTCTTGACCACGTGATCCCTGAAGACGGAGAATTCTATGTTGACCCTGAGTCCGTATGATTATATTTGTAAGAGATAATTATTGTATATATGTAGCCGGTAGTGTCAGATAGATATACGAGAACTTGTTGTTCGACCAATCTCTCGGAGAAAGAGAGGTGGTCGATATCACTTCTCTCTGTATGCATATATGTTCATCACGATCTTCTGTTTCCTTCGTTCGCTTACTAGCTAGCCAGCGTGTCTAGTCCTCTCTATACGTATGTATAGTACGTAGCGTCGACCAAGCAGGGACATAAGAGAGGACACTCCTCTCTATTAATTATAGCTAGCTAACACAATATATGAAACACCTAAATTAACCCCCCAAAACCCCCAACCCCCCCTTTCAAAAAAAAACAAAAACCCCAGCCACAGAAATGCTGACGCGTGGATGCCTATTGGTCCCGGTTGGTGCCACCAACCGGGACCGAAGGGTCTCCTGACAGGGCTCTGCGCACTGCCCACGTGGAGGCCCATCAGTCCCGGTTCTAGAATGAACCGGGACTAAAGGGTCGGGGCATTAGTACCGACACTTCAGTCCCGGTTCAGGAACCGATACTAAAGGCCCTTACGAACCGGGATTATAGGCCCTTTTTCTACCAGTGTTAGTCCCACCTCGGAAGTGGGGGCGAGTGAGGAGCGGCTTAAATAGCCGGGCGTGCAGTAGCTGTTGAGCGCCTTTGAAGTGTCACTGCCCTGTTGGACCCACATGCTGGTCCGTGTGTTGCCATCCCGAGTCGCGGTCGGGCAAATTTTTTTGTGTGTGTGGGCGCTGAATAGGCAGTACACGTTGCGGGAGACGTATTGGAGGCATGCATGGGGGCGGGGAGATCAAGCAGGATGCGGTCGGGCGGCTCAGAGTCGCTGGGCGCGGGGAGCGAGGCTGATCCGGTCGGTGCGTTGTAGCGGGATCCGAGGAAGGCGTTGGTTGGCTGGGATGGGGTAGGTGCGATCTTCTATGCGTGCACGGGTTTGTGGCGACCTGTATGTAAAAAACATGCATGAGAGAATAATAACACCGGAAAAACATGGCATGAGACAATAACACGGCTGGGTGCGTTTTTTCACCACGTCAGTCAGCCCAGGTAGTATAACACATACAATGGCATCATCATCATGAAACGAGAGCAAACAAAGTAAACCGAATTTTGAAACTACGGACTATTTCGCATAGGACAGTACAAAATACAAATTTATTACATAAATATTTTGAGAAAACATAAAGAAATCACTTATCAAGTTTTGTGGCACCCACTTATGAATAAAAAACAGCATAGGTTATTCAGACAACACTCGGGCAACCACTGTTATTCTCTGTGAAAAAAGTTTGGAATAATTAATGTGGAATAAACACATGAAATACCGACACACGCAAGATATGGACGGTGCTGGTTGCAGTAGGGGTGCGTGATCGCATGCATGAAAAGAAACATTTTTTTGCGAGGGTGTGTGCATGCCCAATGTAGGCCCTCATGCAAGATATGAACGAAATCGGACACCGAACGCACGTGGCGTCACGTTCGGGCAATGTTTTAGGGTATTTTCATCGGAAAAACCGTAGAAAATGCATCGGATGTCAGAAAATAATGAAAATTGTCGTGCATGCTCCCGATGGTGCCTGGAGTACGTGGAAAAAGTTAGGGGTCGTTCGGTGTAGGC
>NW_021290175.1:0-1313 GCF_002162155.2 Triticum dicoccoides
TTCTTCAACCTCGGTGCCGGCGATCTCCGTCGCTTGATTCGCCGCGTCCAGAGCCTCCCCGGCCCCGCCGTCTGCACCGTCTGACTCGCCGTGAGCCACTTACCTTATCCCCTAACTCCTTGTGCTCGCCCCGTGCTGTAGCGCCGTTCCCCACGAGCACTGAAGCCGCCGTCCGCCATTGCTGCTGCACGCATAGCCTCCATGCCCCTCTGGCCTCACCATGCTGCTCGTGGTGCTCCCCGTGCCTAGCAGGTGCTGCCCAGCCTCTCCTTTTGCTCACCGACGCACCGTAGCGACTCGCCCGTGCATCACCGACCACCACCACCGCCAAAGCTCGTCGCCGGCATGAACTCCGGCCACCCCACGCCCTCTCGTGGGTCCCCCTAGATGCGCGGGAGCACGGGCTCACTCCTGGTGCCCTCAGCGCGACCAGCCACAGGCCGTAGCGCCGTCCCGAGCAACTCCGGCGAGGTCTCGCCGTCGCCGTGGTCGCCGGCGTCACTCGCCGACGTGGCCATTTAATTAGGGCGTAAACACCCCGCTAATCACCCACTAGAGCCACTGCCAAGTGGGCCCCCGTGCCTAATTAATTAGTTTAACCTCTCTGTTAGATTAGCACTAATCTCAGAGGGCCCCGCCTGTCACCGTTGACTTTGCCATGTCAGCATTGACCGGACCCACCAGTCAGCCTCTGTCCCTGCCTGTTACACTGACGTGCGGGTCCCAGCCATCAGGTTTGACCTGGACCAGCCACGTTGACCTGCTGACGTCACTAATACGTCATGCTGACGCAGTATTTGTTTCTGGAATTAAAATAAATCAAAAATGATTTATTATTTCCAGAAAATAGCTAAAACTTCAATAAATCATAGAAAATTAACCGTAACTCCAAATTAAATAAATTATATATGAAAAATTATCAGAAAAATTCAAGGAATCCATCTGTACCATTTTCATGCATGTTAGAACAACTTATAGCTGCTGTTTAGCACAAATCATATAAAGGGCATTTATTTAATCACATATGGAGTTTGAATTTGAATTTTATATTCAAACCAACTTCATTTAATCTGTTGCTAGTTGCATTAGCTCAAAACACATTCATATTGCCATGTCATGAGCATGCATCATATTGTGCATTGCATTGATTGTGTTCCTTTCTGTGTTGCCGGTATTTGTCCCCTCTCGATAGACGCGATACCGATGATGTGATCGTTGACACTGATGAAGACTCAATGTTATCTTCAGAAGTGCCAGGCAAGCAAAACCCCCTTGTTCATTCCGATACAATCCTACTCTCTCGCTCCTGCTCT
>NW_021290176.1:0-1064 GCF_002162155.2 Triticum dicoccoides
GAAGGAGAGGTTGATGAAGATCCAGCAGCACGACGGCGTGGTGGTGGATGCAGGGTGTCACAGCAGCAGGGCTTCGCCGAGACTACGAGGGAGAGACGTAACGGGGGGAGGTGGAGGCGCCAGGGGCTGGTGTATGAAGTCCCTCCTCTCCCCCACTATATATAGGGGTGCCAGGGGGGCGCCGGCCCTAGTAGATGAGATCTACTAGGGGGGGCGGCGGCCTAGGGGAGGTTTCCCTCCCCCCCAAGGCACCTAGGGGTGCCTTCCACCACTAGGACTCCTCCTAGGGGGAAACCCTAGGCGCATGGGCCTATAGGGGCTGGTGCCCTTGGCCCATGATGGCCAAGGCGCACCCCCTACAGCCCATGTGGCCCCCCGGGACAGGTGGCCCCACCCGGTGGACCCCCGGGACCCTTCCGGTGGTCCCGGTACAATACCGATAACCCCGAAACTTGTCCCGATGCCCGAAATAGCACTTCCTATATATAATTCCTTACCTCCGGACCATTCCGGAACTCCTCGTGACGTCCGGGATCTCATCCGGGACTCCGAACAACATTCGGGTTTCTGCATATCCATATCTTCATAACCCTAGCGTCACCGAACCTTAAGTGTGTAGACCCTACGGGTTCGGGAGACATGCAGACATGACCGAGACGCTCTCAGTCAATAACCATCAGCGGGATCTGGATACCCATGATGGCTCCCACATGCTCCTCGATGTTGTCATCGGATGAACCACGATGTTGAGGATTCGATCAAACCCTGTATGCAATTCCCTTTGTCAATCGGTACGTTACTTGCCCGAGACTCGATCGTCGGTATCCCAATACCTTGTTCAGTCTCGTTACCGGCAAGTCACTTTACTCGTACCGTAATGCATGATCCCGTGTCCAACACCTTGGTCACATTGAGCTCAATATGATGATGCATTACCGAGTGGGCCCAGAGATACCTCTCCGTCATACGGAGTGACAAATCCGAGTCTCGATCCGTGTCAACCCAACAGCTACTTTCGGAGATACCTGTAATGCACCTTTATAGTCACCCAGTTACGTTGTGAC
>NW_021290177.1:0-710 GCF_002162155.2 Triticum dicoccoides
TTGCGAGCTCCACCTCGACCACCTCCTTCCTCCCCACCGACCCACGGCCCCCCCGGAAGCCCCGCAACGCCGCCACCATCGCCGTTCCGTCGCCGGCCACCGAAGCTCGCCGCCGTTCGATTTGCCGCCGACAGGACATCCCCGAGCCCACTGACCAACCCTGCGGAACCGCTGTGAGCTCCTCTGCCATTCGCCCCTTTTTTCCCGTCGCTCCGCACGCTCCCTAGCGCTAGCGCTGCCGTGCCCGAAGCTTGCCGCCGCCGCGCCTCATAGTAGGCGTGGCTAGAGCCACCACAGCTCGAATCCGAGCACACCGCTGTGCTCAGAGAACTCCCAGGAGGCCGTAGCGCCCACCAGCCCCTCCTCCCATGCACCATAGCGCCATCTCCGCTGTTGCCCGAGCTCCGGCCGCCGCCGCGAGCTCGCCTCCGGCGAACCCCGGCCACCCCCGCACCTCCCGTTGGTTCCTCTAGATGCGCACGGGCGCGGGCTACCTCCTGGTGCCCTTGGCGCGTCGATCCGATGCCCCTAGCGCAAGTCCGGCGTTCCCCCGCCGTGCGGAATGGTCGCCGCCGGCGAAACTCCGGCAGGAGCTGATGTGGCCGGTCATTAGGGACTAACTACCCCGCTAATCACCCACTAGGCCACTGACAGCGGACCCCACCCCTGGTCAAACCCCAGTCAGCGCTGGGTTTGACCGGGATTAGCTC
>NW_021290178.1:0-1230 GCF_002162155.2 Triticum dicoccoides
GGTGTCAAACATCATGAATATTTCAAGGATCATCATATCTATCCCTGATATGTTATAGTTAATCATGAAGCTCTAGCAGCTTGGTGGCAATGACTTTGGGGAAACATCACTATCTCATCTGGAGGATCAACTCCCACTCGATTCAAGTGATTGTTGTGCTCAGACAATCTGAGCACAAGCTCAACGATTGAGCTTTTCTCCCTTAGTTTGCAGGCTAAGAAAATCGTCGGAGGTCTTATACCTCTTGACGTGGGCACGAGCCTGAAATCCCAATTTCAGCCCTCGAAACATCTCATATGTTCCGCGATGTTTCGAAAACGTCTTTGGTGCCTCTACTTAAACCATTTAATTGAACTATCACGTAGTTATCAAAACGTGTATGTCCGATGTTCGCAACATCGACAAACGACGTTGGGGTTCAGCACACTGAGCGGTGCATTAAGGACATAAGCTTTCTACTGATCGCACAATCGCTACTATCAACTTTCAACTATATTTTCTCTAGGAACATATCTAAACAGTGGAACTAAAGCGCGAGCTTACGACATAATTTGCAAAAGGTCTTTTGACTATGTTCAGGATAATTAAGTTCATCTTATGAACTCCCACTTAGATAGACATCCCTCTAGTCATCTAAGTGATCACATGATCCGAGTCAACTAGGCCGTGTCCGATCATCACGTGAGACGGACTAGTCATCATCGGTGAACATCTTCATGTTGATCGTATCTTCTATACGACTCATGCTCGACCTTTCGGTCTCCGTGTTCCGAGGCCATGTCTGCACATGCTAGGCTCGTCAAGTTAACCCTAAGTGTTTTCGCTGTGTAAAACTGTCTTACACCCGTTGTATGTGAACGTAAGAATCCATCACACCCAATCATCACGTGGTGCTTAGAAGCGACGAACTGTAGCAACGGTGCACAGTTAGGGGAGAACACTTCTTGAAATTTTGTAAGGGATCATCTTATTTACTACCGTCGTCCTAAGTAAACAAGATGCATAAACATGATAAACATCACATGC
The DNA here is from genome assembly GCF_002162155.2 of Triticum dicoccoides. NCBI lineage: Eukaryota > Viridiplantae > Streptophyta > Magnoliopsida > Poales > Poaceae > Triticum > Triticum dicoccoides. The sequence goes on from NW_021290178.1 coordinate 1,027, forward strand.
AATCAAATAGAGTAGTGACATGATATGGCCAATATCATATAGCTCCTTTGATCTTCATCTTCGGGGCTCCATGATCATCTTGTCACCGGCATGACACCATGATCTCCATCATCATGATCTCCATCATCGTGTCTTCATGAAGTTGTCACGCCAATGACTACTTCTACTTCTATGGCTAACGCGTTTAGCAATAAAGTAAAGTAA
>NW_021290179.1:0-1314 GCF_002162155.2 Triticum dicoccoides
CTTATTGGAAATCATACATACTGATGTGTGCGGTCCGATGAGTGTTGAGGCTCGCGGTGGCTATCGTTATGTTCTCACCCTCACTGATGATTTAAGTAGGTATGGGTATATCTACTTAATGAAACACAAGTCTGAAACCTTTGAAAAGTTCAAGGAATTTCAGAGTGAGGTTGAAAATCAACGTGACAGGAAAATCAAGTTTCTACGATCAGATCGTGGAGGAGAATACTTGAGTCACGAGTTTGGGGCACACTTAAGAAAATGTGGAATAGTTTCACAACTCACGCCGCCTGGAACACCTCAGCGTAATGGTGTGTCCGAATGTCGTAATCGCACTCTGTTAGATATGGTGCGATCTATGATGTCTCTTACCGATTTACCGCTTTCTTTTTGGGGCTATGCTTTAGAGACTGCCGCATTCACTTTAAATAGGGCTCCGTCGAAATCCGTTGAGACGACACCGTATGAATTATGGTTTGAGAAGAAACCTAAGCTGTCGTTTCTAAAAGTTTGGGGATGCGATGCTTATGTCAAGAAACTTCAACCTGAAAAGCTCGAACCCAAGTCGGAAAAATGCGTCTTCATAGGATACCCAAAATAAACTATTGGGTACACCTTCTACCTCAGATCCGAAGGCAAGATCTTTGTTGCCAAGAATGGGTCCTTTATGGAGAAAGAGTTTCTCTCGAAAGAAGTAAGTGGGAGGAAAGTAGAGCTTGATGAAGTATTACCTCTTGAACCGGAAAATGGCGCAACTCAAGAAAATGTTCCTGAGGTGCCTACACCGACTAGAGAGGAAGTTAATGAAAATGATCAAGATACTTCTGATCAAGCCCCTACTGAAATTCGAAGGTCCACAAGGACACGTTCCGCACCAGAGTGGTATGGCAACCCTGTCTTGGAAATCATGCTGTTAGACAACGGTGAACCTTCGAACTATGAAGAAGCGATGGTGGGCCCGGATTCCGACAAATGGCTAGAAGCCATGAAATCCGAGATAGGATCCATGTATGAAAACAAAGTATGGACTTTGACTGACTTGCCCGTTGAGCGGCGAGCCATAGAAAATAAATGGATCTTTAAGAGGAAGACAGACGCGGATGGTAATGTGACCATCTATAAAGCTCGGCTTGTCGCTAAGGGTTATCGACAAGTTCAAGGGGTTGACTACGATGAGACTTTCTCACCGGTAGCGAAGCTGAAGTCCGTCCGAATCATGTTAGCAATTGCCGCATTCTATGATTACGAAATATGGCAAATGGACGTCAAAACGGCATTCCTTAATGGTTTCCTTAAGGAAGAATTGTATATGAT
>NW_021290180.1:0-1110 GCF_002162155.2 Triticum dicoccoides
GGGGGGGGGGGCTTGCCTGGTTGCTCTGGCAAGAGAGAGGGGTCGTCAACTCCGTAGTCGAACTGGTCAGCAGCAGCGTCGGTCTCGTAGTCTACCGGAGAGAAGAGGGGGAAGAAATAATGAATACAGAGCAAACAAAGCATCACAAAATATAACAAGGCAATACGCGGTGTTCGGTGTGCCCTAACGCGGTAGTAAGTGATACCGACGAAAGGGGGAAACATCCGGGAAAGTATTCCCGGAGTTTCGCGTTTTCAGGCAGAGGAACCGGAGGGGGAAAGTTGCGGGTTCGATAGGTTAGGGGTGTGTGGCGGACGAACGGATCGCGTATCCGGATTCGTCTCGTCGTTCTGAGCAACTTTCATGTAGAAAATATTTTAATCCGAGTTACGGATTAAAAGATATGATTTTTAAAAGATTTTAACAATTTTGGAATTTAATTATTTATTTAATTAATTCGAAAAAGTGTATTTATGACGTCAGCATGATGTCATGCTGACGTCAGCAGTCAACAGGGGTTGACTGAGTCAACCCTGACAGGTGGGTCCCGTTCGTCAGTGACTGTTAACTAATTACCCTAGTTTAGTTTAATTAACAGTAGTTAATTAGGTTAATTAGCCATTAGGTTAATTAATCAGGATTAATTAAATTAATTATTTACTTAATTAATTAATGTTTTAATTATTTTAGTTATTATCCATTTATTTATTTAATATATTTATTTATTTATTTTATTATTATTATTTTTTATAAAACCGTTCTGGGGCGGGCCCATATGTCATAGGCCCTGGGGCATAACGGGCGACGGGTGCGGGGTGGCCCGAACGGGCGCTACGGGCACCCGACCGCAGGCAGAGGCCATGGCCCGACGCGGCTGGGCGTCGGCGGCCAAGGCGCCGGCCAAGGGAGGCAGCGGAGGTGGCCGCGGGGCGCAGCGATGAGGGGTAGCGCGGGGAGGAGGCCGCGGGTGGTGGCCGGAGTGGGGACCGGACCGGCGAGCGGGAGGCACGGGTAGCAGGGGGCTTCGGTGGTGGCCGTGGCCAGTGACGGCGAGCGCGGGTGCCGGCGCGCTCCAGGGAAGCGCGGGCGTGGACAGAGCTCAGGGGGGGG
>NW_021290181.1:0-1230 GCF_002162155.2 Triticum dicoccoides
ATAAACATATGCTAGAAGATATCACAAAAAAGAAAAAATAAATGAGTAAATTCATTTTGTAGTCCTTTATTATAGCATCAGATGTCCTAAATTCTACCTGAACACTACATAACCATGCATTATTAATCAAATGGAGCTTATAACAGAAAGTCCGACGCATTTGTCATCTATGTAAGAAATGCACAAATACTTCAAAGCCAAGGGATCTTACACACATGCATGATATATATTCCATCTAGAAAATTAATAATATGCATATACCCCACAAAAAAGCTTATATCTTTGAAACACATGCATGCATGTACGTGTAGCCTATGTAACTTGATGTTTGAAAAATTCAAAAATAAAAAGGTTAGGTTTCAATTCTTTTTAATAATACACACATAGATATGAATGCATACTACTTGTCTGTAAAGTTTCATGGCAAAAAAAAATTATATGCGATCTACTTGTCTGCGTTCGATATTTCATTGCGTCGCTCGGCTGGGCCTCTAGCTGGGCTTTTGTGCGTTTGTATTTCTACCTGGGAGCACACATAGGGGGTAAAAAAGCAGGGGCAAAAAATTTGTTTGGGCCTGGAATTGAACTCGCAACTTCACAGTCACGTAAATATTGAGCTACCAGGCGACCTAGCTGAATCTTTGATTTGAAATGTAATGTTATCTGATCTATTAAATAGTACCACCTCGCCTTTTTTACATCCAATCCTTCTAACTTATATAGGTCTTTCAGTTTTCAGGGTATCAAGGAGACATCTCGAAAATCAATAAGTGAAGGGTAAAAATTGAGTTCCGGCTCTATAGAGAGGATTTCAACCGACGTTTCAACATGCAGCAAGAGAAATAAAGAAGTAAAGGATGGAAAGGATATGAGAAGGAATTGAGCCAGAATAGTAAGGAAAGCAGTCTATGCTAAAGGAAATTTAGACATGATAATAAGGAAAGCAGTGCAAGCATGCTAATTTGGAAAGAGATTGAGACGAGGATCCACGCAAGAAGCTAAATTGGTTCATTGTGTCAAGGGAATAAGGAAGCTAACAAGAGCACTGGACCTTTGGGGATTATAACATGCACTTGCGCATTTAAACATATACACCAATAAAAAACGCAGTATTGCATTTTGATCAACTCTCTACCGTAAGCCGATTTTCTGAATTTTTTTGCAAAAGCATTATGGTGTTTACTCATTACGGAAGCATGGGACGCAAGTTGAACACTGCATGTATTCCCC
>NW_021290182.1:0-1515 GCF_002162155.2 Triticum dicoccoides
GCATAGCATACTTTATAGAACCTATGACTGAGGCACAGGGAATGACTTTTCATTTTTTTCTATTTTCTGCTGTGGTCGGGATTTGAGTCTTACTCAATTTCATACCTTTGCAACACAGGCAAGAACTCTTTCTTTGACTGTTCCATTTTGAACTATTTCAAAATCTTGCCAAGGTATGTACTCATTGAAAATCTTATCAAGCGTCTTGATCTATCTCAATAGATCTTGATGCTTAATATGTAAGTAGCTTTTACTGAGGTCTTTTCCTTTTAAAAAACTCCTTTAAAACACTCCTTTATGCTTTGCAGAAAAATTCTACATCATTTCTGATCAACAATATGTCACTCACATATACTAATCAGAAAGGCTGTAGTGCTCCCACTCACTTTATTGTAAATACAGGCTTCTCAAAAAGTCTGTATAAAACCATATGCTTTGATCAACTCATCAAAGCGTATATTCCAACTCCGAGAGGCTTGCACCAGTCCATAGATGGATCGCTGGAGTTTGCACATTTTGTTAGTACCTTTAGGATTGACAAAACCTTCTGGTTGCATCATATACAACTCTTCTTTAATAAATCCATTAAGGAATGCAGTTTTGTTTATCCATTTGCCAGATTTCATAAAATGCGGCAATTGCTAACATGATTCGGACAGACTTTAAGCATAGATACGAGTGAGAAAATCTCATCGTAGTCAACACCTTGAACTTGTCGAAAAACCTTTTTGCGACAATTCTAGCTTTGTAGATAGTAACACTACTATCAGCGTCCGTCTTCCTCTTGAAGATCCATTTATTCTCAATTGCTTGCCTATCATCGGGCAAGTCAACCAAAGTCCAAACTTTGTTCTCATACATGGATCATATCTCAGATTTTATGGCCTCAAACCATTTCGCGGAATCTGGGCTCATCATTGCTTCCTCATAGTTCGTAGGTTCATCATGGTCTAGTAACATGACTTCCAGAACATGATTACCGTACCACTCTGGTGCGGATCTTACTCTGGAAGACCTACGAGGTTTGGTAGTAACTTGATCTGAAGTTTGATGATCATCATCATTAACTTCCTCACTTATTGGTGTAGGAATCACTGGAACTGATTTCTGTGATGAACTACTTTCCAATAAGGGAGAAGGTATAATTACCTCATCAAGTTCTACTCTCCTCCCACTCACTTCTTTCGAGAGAAACTCCTTCTCTAGAAATGATCCACTCTTAGCAACGAATGTTTTGCCTTCGGATCTGTGATAGAAGGTGTACCCAACAGTTTCCTTTGGGTATCCTATGAAGACACATTTCTCCGATTTGGGTTCGAGCTTATCAGGTTGAAGCTTTTTCACATAAGCATCGCAGCCCCAAACTTTAAGAAACGACAACTTTGGTTTCTTGCCAAACCACAGTTCATAAGGCGTCGTCTCAACGGATTTAGATGGTGCCCTATTTTAAAACGTGAATGCAGCTGTCTCTAATGCATAACCCCAAAACGATAGTGGTAAAGAGATATCATAGAT
>NW_021290183.1:0-1098 GCF_002162155.2 Triticum dicoccoides
CCCTCTTCCTCCATATATACAGCCCTTAGGGCATCGTTTAGACTTTGGGTTTTGTTTAGATTAAAAGTTCGCCATAGCTGCAACTTCGCGTACTTCGTTTGTGTTCAACGACCAGACAAAGGCGTCACAGAACCCCACCTTGATCAATAAAGCTTTCATCTTATATTCGCAATATCCAGATTGCAATCTCAGTTTCTTGCTTGTTCTTCGTTTGCTCGCAGGAAACAGACTCTCGTGGTCAGGTTGATCGTGCTCCGGCGTGGTCAATAACCTCTCGGAGTTGGTTTAGCGATTGCTAAGGCGCGACGTCCTCGCACGTTCGTAGTCGGATCGTCAAAGTCGACTTCCACCAAAGCGAAATCCATCATCTCATCGAAAGACGGGACACCTTTGCCTCTATCAAGTGGTATCAGATTTCCAGGTTGCTCGGTGAGATTTTACAGTTTTTCGTAGTTTAGATCGAGTCTGTTCTTCATACCTATAGTCCACGAACAAGCCAAAAAAAATTTTAGGGTTAGTTCATTCCATCCGAACCAATCTGAGCCTTGCATAATCTTTTCTGTATTTCCTTTGTTGAATTTGCGGTTGCATCGTCGTGTTCAGTTGCTGGTCTTAGCGTCTAGTCTTTTAGAGTTTCGAGTTCTGTTCACAAGTTGTCACGCCGTCGCCGCACCATCATCATCGCCCCTGCCATCTACCACCACTGCTCCGAATCCGTATCCATATACCACCACCAATCCATGTCCATATACCACCACCGATCCATATCCATATACTACCACCGCTGCCATATACCACCACCATATATCCACCACCAATCCGAGTTCCTTGCTTATTAGGTTTGTTTTCGGGATCAATCTAGATTCCGATTCGTGTTTCCTTGCCGGAGTAGGTTTCGGAAAAAAAAAAGAGTCGGGTAGCCACGCTCCGTTTAGGCCCAAAATTTTTCGAAAACGCATTTTTCGAAAAAATTTCTGGCTATCCTATTTTTAGGTGTTTCTGAGTGTTTTGAGACAGGTGCCATTATAGGAAGTTTTTTTTGACCCGTTTCCAGTTTTTGGGTCCGGGCAGTCAAAAAAAAAAATTGGTCAAAAAAAA